>NC_061499.1:4617029-4917029 GCF_022539355.2 Hippoglossus stenolepis
CCAAAATACCAAGGAGGTTTTGCAGGAAGTTTTGATTAACTGTAAAGTTCTTCAGAGGAGCTTTAATCCTCAAAGACCTTTAAGCTGCAGAAACAGAACTAACGTGAAACTGAAAATCTCTGGACGACTCTTGAAATTAAAGTATTTAGAGACTTCACCTTTTAGACAATGACCAAAGAAAGTAGTGTTTTGCCCGACTTCCATTAACCTCTCCATGATAACCAGGGCTGATAATCCAGTTACATAAAGACCTATACCATTAAAATATTACAAAAATCTATGTGGGAGCAACAAAGCAAAGCTATTTTGAAATATATCTAATCGAGTTGGGATCATTTCTTTGTTTACTTTAGTTTGGATTCAGCAACAAGTGTTTTCAATAATTTATGCAAAATTTAAGTTTCATTGGAAATCTTTAGAAAGTTTGCATGCTGCTACAATGGAGCTAGCAAATGCAAAGTTAGCATGAAAACACCTGCAACTTTTTTGGGGGGAGAATTTAACGAACAGTCACACACAGCAGCATCGATACACATCTGCAGGATTCACACATTTGCAGGGAATCAACTTTATCAGTATAAACCATTAACTAAACCCATCAATCTTCCCAGTTTACCCCAAACACGCATCAAACACGTCTAAATACCAACGGCCCACTTCCTGTTCTGAAACGCTTCCTGGCCTCATGGAGCAGCCGCTGACCTCTTATCAGCTCGGCTCAGCTTTTCTCTCTGACTGGTTGGAACACCAGTGTCCACAGCTGCTGATGAATGGGAACCACAAGGCCCCGTTACCGCCTCTGTGCGCCGCCATTAAAAGAATAAAATAACAAAAAACAAGGTGATAACAACTCTGGACCTTTGTCCTTTTGAATCCAAGAGCACGCTGATTAAATTCCATCCACGTTATTCATAGCCCCCTCTCATCCGCCTCCTCCGTGCATTATAAACACATTACAGGCAGCAGCAGAGACAGCTGACTGACTGGAGGAAGGCCCCTCACACGGTTGGAATAGCAACAAAATGTCACATCAGATAAGAGGAGAAGGATTGTGTCTGACCCCTGAATTGTGTTTTGTTCAGTCATGGAGTCGTGGGTACAGTCTAAATGATTTAGGGAGGTCCTGCCCCTGTCACTGCGATGATGAGGCATCACGTACTCCACGCTTTCTTTGGGTATCACGCCAACAAATGAAAACAACCAATTTCCTCACGACCCCGGGGGCAGACAAAACATAACTTTCTGCTTCTCTAAAAAATGGTTGATGCAGGAAAGCACGTACGGCACAGCCAAGAGCCGGAGTGGCTCAGCAGCAGGAGGCAGCAGCGGCAACATGGCGTCCTCTCTGATGAGCTCCGTCTGCCCCGGTGCCACCAGGAGACGAGACACGGGCGGAGATGTGACGTCTCTGAACCCGAGGACAATAGAAGCAGACACACAGGGAATGATAATGGATTCACAAACTGGGCTTTACCAGCCTGATGCTCCATCTGATTACATTCACAGAGGGTGAACACGACGGTTACTAATACTAATGATTCTTTGTTATCCACAGTCAAGACACGAGATATTATACATGATCTGGACCAGACAACACATGTCAAAGATTAAACCAAAGACAGCTGATTTTCTTTAAAGGCTATCATATGTTCCAGTGTTTTTAGATCATTTTGAACACGTACTTCAGAGCCATCATCAACTATTAAACTCCCATATCAGCTCTTCTCTAAATAATCTGTAATAAACAACAGAAAATCTTCATCCTCTCTAACTTGAAGGTCGTCGATGCCACATGACTGATTCTCATCATCGGAGTGGATCCACTTTACGCTGCAGATTTTCCAAAAACTCTAATAAAAAAATCATCTGAAAGAATTTCAGTGAATGTGGACTCGGACGATTTGGCTCCGGCTCTTAACACCGACAACTTCTTCTGTCCTAACGAAGTGTTTCCACTTCTTCACCTCTAATGACTGGAAAGAGAAGGGAGGTGAGGATCAGGAAAAAGAAAACTGGAAGGGAAAGATGAAGCGGCAGCCAGAATCTGCAGGGCGAGTGATGGTGGACCACAAGGGCACAGAGGAGGCAGCAGATGGGTGGAGATGGGAATGATGCAGGGAAAAGCAAATCAAGGACGTTTTTAACCACATAGCCAAAAATAAAAAAATGGCAACGCAAAAATGCAATTCAAGGCAACTTACTGCAATAGACTGAACTCGCTCTCCTGTCTTGAATCAACTCATTATTCTAAAGCCATTATTTAAAAATCATTTTCACAAGTCGAGCAGTTTCAAGTTTTACTACAGTGACGATGCAGAAAGTGAGAAAACAGTCGGTGGAGAACCAGGAAGTGTTTATACTGCAAAAGATTTTTATTTCAACTTACTGTCGAGTATGTACAGGAGAAACAATTTGTACATAAATAGGCAATAGTTATAAATATCAGCGGCTCGGCTGGTACAAAATTAAAAAAAGAACATATTGTACACTATCTACAAGTGCCACTGTGGGATTTGTACATTGTCTCTGGATGGATTGTCCGTACTTGTCCATTCACACACTATCGGAGCTGCACTGCACATGTAATCCCAGCGGGTGCAGAGTCGGAGTCCAGGGGAACATGTGGCATTTAGACAACAGTGGTCTGAGGGGGCAGCTTCAGTGAGAAGCCAACAAAGGAGCCGGGATTATTGAGCTGGGCCTCTCGCTGCAGTGCGATGGCATTTCTAAAAGTCGAGAGGGTATTATTAGTTGCTGGGTGTCTCCTTAGATATTGCAGCACACACACACACACACAAAAAAACTATATTCCTCATGAGCGTTCATGGCACTGGGTGTGAAAATAAATATGTTGTCCAGTGGTTATCTTGTTCACATCAGCTGTTGGTGACACTTCGGTTGTGCACATCGAACACTGGGGCTATTTACAGCTCAGGGATGTGCAGCGAGCGCACTGACCTCACGACCTCAGAACAGTTCTGACAGCTTCAGCTGCAGAAAAGCGTTTTTTTCCTGACGCAGCAAATGAAAAGATTTCCTTATGTAAGACACAGCTCAGTGAGCTGCTGCGACGACTCCTCCGAGCAAAGTGTCACCTGCAATTAGGTCCTCGCCCTCTTTACACACGTTCAGGGCTTCGCTAACGAACGTGCACGACCCTGCGAAGCGATAGAAAATTAATTCTCACATGCACGACCACGCAGACTGTGTCACGTCTCCCGTGATGTGCACATCCACACGAAAACCTGCAGAAACTGCCCCACACACAGCTTCACAGAGACTCCATCGCTATGACAGCAGATGAGTCATCAGCAGCAGCTCACATTTGGTCCCTGAAAATTGAAAAACATTCACAGCGGGTGGTGGGGACAATGTGCGGAGCGTTCAGGGGGGAAAGAGCCGGCGTTTTCATTCTCCCTAACATGAATTTCACACGTTTTGTTCTTAGAAAACACTTCTGCAGCAGCAATCATCCCTCAGGCTCCTGCTGCCTCTTCATTCGTGTGCGACAGCGTCCTCTTGTGTGCCAAGTGGGTACTGAAGGTGAGCTGTGTCAGTTACATAACTCCTGTTACCTCCAGTGACTCGCAGCACACACAGGTTTACAACACGACCATCTTCACATCAACCGTGGGGTTTATACGTTTTAACCACAGGTCTCGAGGCTCTTTGATAAACGAGCCAATGTGCAAATGTTTCTAAAACTGAGAGAAACGAATTCAATCTGGGCTGTGATGTTAATCAAAAAGGGTAAAAGATGATAAATAAAAGGTAAAATGTGAGCGATACTTTGGCATAACTCCTCTCACCCGGGGGCTTATGTACAAAGGAATCTGTTTGAATACTGGGGAGGATTCACGGGGCCAAGTTTCTTCTTATTCTTCAGTAACGAGTACGTACAGCAGTTTCAAGCACATTCTTCATATTTGATCCTTTACAGAAGAAGAACCTCAAGAGTGTCTTCTGGGTATAATGATGTGAGAAGTGGGCGGGGTCACACCAGAGTCGTGTCATCGCACACACACACACGCGCGTGTGCTGCAAAAAACAAGGCAGATTAAATTCAGTGCAATGTGCAAAGTTAAACTTAAGGAACATGGGTTAAAAGCAACGACACAAAGAAAAGAGGAAGCCACTGAGCAGCCGAGTGTGTCCGACGTTCATGCTGTCGACAAACCGTTATATATATATATATCAAAACCACTTTCTTTAAAACCTGATCAAATTCTGATCAAACCAGACTGAACGACTTCCCCCCCCCCCACTGGAGGGTTCGTCCAGGCTTGTCTCTGTTTGCTTTAAAGAAACATTTCAACACCTCAGGAAAAACACACGGATTCATTTTCCTGTTGGGAGTTAAGACGAGAGGAACGATTCAATCTCGTGTCTGTGCAGGAGAAGTGAAGCTGGGAGGAGGCAGCTGTCTCCAAAGTGTGTGAAGATGGACGAGGCCAGTGTCTGTGGCCCGGCTGTAATAAACACAATCCAATTATCTCAATGTTCTGAGAAAAATCAAACATGATATTTAATTTAAACTGTGATTCTGTGTCTGTAAACCTCCACAGGATCATTGTGGCTGATAATCTGTTCAGGCCCGACCTCGGATCAATAACTCTCCCGTGATTATTGGGAAGGTCGATTCAGATCCAGAGTCTCGCTTCATATTTACTGCACAGACACGAGGGGGAGAAGTGAATAATTGTATTTCCCCAGAAACGTCTCCATCCCGAGTTGCGGTTGGCACACGACAAATCAATACTTCAAACAGGAGGAAGGGAACGTAGCAGTGATGCTGGTTTTTCTCCTCCACATCCGCTGATTCCACACGTCTTAGGCAAAGAGCGTCTCCAACATTTACAAAGTGCACAACTCTAAAGCTGCGTGTTGCTCGTGAGTGGGAAGGTGCAGCTTTGAAGTCGACTGAGGAAAAGGAGCGATCGACCTGGAGGCTTCAAGCTGATGAAGAGCGAGTTACGCTGATGAACACTGTCGGTGGTTGCGCTCCATAAACTCCTCTTCTTCTCACGCTGATCGTTTATTTCAGGTCGTCACTGTTGCTTCACTTTAAAAAAAAAAAAACTGGTTTTCTTCCCAGCAAGTGCAACAGAAAGCCTTCAAGAGTCAGGGGCCACGCAGGCATCGTCCCAGAGGAGGCCGTTGGCACGAAGAAGCGGCGGAACTCTGGAAAACACCCGGAACGTGACGTGGCTTTTGAGTCCAGAGGCTGAGGAATGGCGCCATCTCTCCACCTGATCTCCGCCCGCCACCGCTGCTCTTTTACAGGAAGTTCCCTCTGAATCGCTGCGGGATTGTTGCAGAGACAGAGCAGGGACCCAGGGGGCGCTCTGTCCTGCATCTAGCTCTAAAAGGTCCAGAGCATCTCTGCCACCGGTCAGGACGAGTGCCTCTAAGTCTCTGATTGGCTCGATTCATCAGCGTCCGTGCTTCAACCTGGTCGAGGGTTTCCTTCACAGAGTGGCCAGGATGCGTGAGAAGGATATGACGACAGAGAGGGAGGTCTGACCCACGCCGAGCACCAGAGCCTCCAGCGGGGCCATGTCCTTCCCCGCCACGCGGTAAACTCCGGCCACCGCCGCGCCTGAAGGGAGAAGAAACACACACCGGCAGCGTTAACACAATCTCAGGAGGTGCCTTGACAACAACATTAAGTTATTTGTTGTAGCAGTATCATCACACACAGCTCATGAACTTTGCATTTGATTGCCGTATCATAAATCTCACACACACACACAATACACACGTTTTTAGATTCAGTGCGACTTGTGGTTCTTGGGGATATAATTATCTCCAATATCCAGTGAGAATAAATGTCAAAAAAATCCTTAGAACTGCAGAATCTTCACGTTCTAATAAATAACAACTTTTTCAATCGTGGATTAAAACAAAACTATTGTTCATATTAGAAACTCTTGGGGCTTTCAAAGATTTAAATCTTGTTTCTTCTTCACTACGTGATCATTTCTTTGCTCCTGCTCTGCTGAGATCGTCTCTGATTTTAATCCAGTCTTGTGTAAACATCAGTGTGTGTGTGTGCTCACCGTCAATAGTCTCATCTCCCCGATCGCTTCACATTAATAATAAAGTGTCTTTCTATTTTAGAGGGGGCAGCTTGCAGCTCCTGCTCCAGGAGATTTGGGTTTGTTTACACTCTGCTCCGACAAGTCTAAATAATATCATAATAAACATCCTGACAAACTTGGGCTGTTGTCTCCCGTTCAGCTCTCTGACTGGTCGACTGATCCGACCACATCCACACTGTGATTGGTCAGACGAACACCAGTCATCAGCCTGATACTTTCACCGGTGGGAGAAACAGACGACGACATTTTCACAGATTCACAGTTTAGCATTTTTACCTCCAGGTTCTGTTGTCGTCTGCGTTTGTTTGTCCGTCTGTTATTTAGCAGGATTAACTTCTGCACAGATTAACATGAAACTTAATGGAATGATGCATTATGGGTCAGGGAAGAACGCATAAGGTGTTGGTGCAGATTCCTAAATACAAATCTGGATGTAGTGAATTTAAATGAGGTTTCATAATGTGACTGTTGGAGGTGGTGCAGGTGTGCGCTCTACTGACTGCTGTTCTCGTTTCTCTAGTAATCGGTTTTCTAAATTTGTTCGGTTCCCAAACTAATTACGAACCGAGCTCCATCAAACACAGTTGTTCCCTCTGAGAAAACATATCATGCATCCTACAGGGACAAGTTTGAGCCGCCTTCAGCATTTTGCATATCACAGCTCAGGGTTCAAAATATTGTGATATTTAATTTTGTCAGACGGAGACGAAGCTTCCTGTGAGACGTAAACAAAATCTCTCTCTCGCTCTCTCTCTCGCTCTCTCTCTTGCTCTCTCGTCATGTCTTTCTCTAGTTGACAGGAGTGAACACACAACTCCCAGCATCCTGTTCTCTCTCTCTCCCTCCCTCGCTGTCATCGCCCTTCCTCTTCTTCTGGGTGACGCTGAGGTCGGGCCTAAAAAAAGAACGAATAATAGAATATATAAAAAGAAGAAGTGGAGTTACTGCACTTACTGGTGATGACGCTTCCGGAGAGGGATGCCAGGAAACCCACGCTGACCAGCACCACGGTGATGAGGCGGCCCCTCTTGTGGCGCTGCAGCATGACCAACATGAGCAGCCCCACCGCCCCGTGGACAAAGAGCGAGGAGAAGAGACACCACAGGAACACCCAGTACCACATCTCTGACGGGGAGAGGAGAGCGAACACAGGAGGTTGGATCAGATACAGCTGGAGAAACACTAAACACAACTGTCTGACTGTACAGAGGTGAAGTTTGAGATTTTATTCAGGAACGCTTCAGTAGTGTTGAAATGAACAAAGGAGAAAAACTATATTTTACAATTTATAGCTATATGCTAGGATTTCTCAGTCAGGAGTTCAGTAAATCATTCAAACTTATATACCAGTAAACTACACATGTGAACATATATAAAATCTCATTTGACACAGACGTTGGATTAGCAATCTCATCTCAGTGAAGAATATGACAACATGACTCCCTGGATAAGTAAAGATTAAATGTCCCTGTAACGCAAAGTCTGAGATGAGAGAATATTATCATGTAACGTCGTCCGCTGGCAGATTTCCTGATGCATTTGACAGATTTACACTTTACAGATCCGGGTGCAGAGCTGCTGTTAGAGCGGTGCACGAGTCGCTGTAAAGCCAAGCAGGGGTTTCAATCTGCAGCCGCCACAATGTAAGTCAGGGCTCATCAGGGAGGCAGCCGACCACGGTGATGGAGCCGAGGTGAGAGACGTATGAAAACGGCTGCAAGTGAGATTTCAGCCGAGCTGCTGTGAGATGCCTGCATCCTGCAGGGTCAAGATTGAACCGATTTAATAAATGATGCCATTAGAAAGTAATTAAAGTAAAAAGCTTTGCAGAAGCTCTGAGGTCAAACCCATTCAATATGTCTCCCTCCTCACCCTCCTCTGTCTCATGGGTGGTTTTTTTGCATAAAGAGCTCTGGCGTCACCGCACTTCGCCAGCGAGGGGCCTCGCTCTGAACCGCTGGCACCGCGCGAGCGAGGAGCAGCCAGCTGGCCGTGAGATTATTCAAGAAGAAAAGAGATCGGCCGAGGACGAGGACCAATCCAAAGCACGGGGATGTTGTGTAAAGGCCTGTTTGGACAAAGCGACATAAACCGGAAACAGGACGGTGTTGTGTGGTGTAAACATCCCAAAGACTCAATTCTATGACAGTATTTCTCATGGAGTCCAGAGGGATTTTAGCATATCCATTTAACCTGGTTGTTCCACAGTCCACTGAGCGCCTACATCCACTTATTGATCAGCCAGTGGAGCCGGGGAGAGATGTGACAGCGCGGTGACACAACGGCTTTCTGTTCTGCACGACTGGGCACAATTAGGTCACGCATCACAGGCCATCCGCCGCCGTCTCTCCACGACCATCACCGGCCGTCCACCGAGCAAGAGGAGGGAGACGTCCGCGACGGGACACGAGAGTGGTCGAGGACAGTGGTGCTCTCAGTTCTGTTAACTATGCTTCCCCCTGTCCTCGGACCCCCGACCCCGACACTGAAAGAGGTCCACCTTCACAGAGGATGCTCAGATCCTCTTAACGCGTCTTGGAGGAGACGAGAGGAGAGGCAGTAAATCAGGAAGCTCACAGAAGAGGGCAAACCTCCACCAAGGATAATGCCTCATCTCGCCAGGGTTGAGACATTGACATATAAAAATTCTGGCAACGGTTCCTTAGATCGACAAAGATGTGAGGCTGGATATTTTACAGTTTAACCATAAACTTAATATATACATAATAAATAACTATAATTAAATAGAAAACACCTCACACGTGTCAGGATTAGAAGCTTTTCCTTTCCTAGACTTTGACAAAACTAATTCAAAAACGTAGAAACTGCGACAGCTTCGTTTCACTATATTCAGATTTTATAGATTTAAATATAAATCGAGAAATTAACGGATTAGGAATCAATTATTAAAATCATTGTTAATTCGGGACCCAAGTAATTAAACCGGTAATCGGATCATTTATATGCACATTTATTACATTTTCCTGATCATGTTTTTCCACTTTCTGACTGTCGGAGTTTTACATATCACAAAGGAGAATGTCTACATCATTGCACTGGCACGTTTACATAAGTAATGACTCTCTCTGACACGAACAGCTGCAGGGAACTTAATGCCAGTAAAATCTGTCTTTGGTGGCTAAATGGGGAACAGTCACCGGCCAAGCTGCATGTCCAGGAACATTCAGACCAACATTTACATTTGCAGGAATCTCTGTTGCACTTCTTGATGAATTACAAGCCTGATGAAATGTGATCAAGTACAGGGGAGAAGATTGGTGGGGCGAAATGCTGGGAGAGGAAATCCACGGCTGGTTATTCACCCTGCCTGATAGAAATGGGTCTCGGCAGGTCATTTATTTCGGTTTAGCAGGTGAACATTAAATCACAGGGCAGAGGCAGTGCTGGTGGCCTCAGCTCAGAGAGAGCGAGCACCTATGGGATGAGGGATGTGCTGCGTCACGTTCAGAGACGCGAGCGAAACACACAGTCCGAGCACGGCATTAACTTCTGCTAATCCGCAACCAGGAGGCCGAGGTCTCTCCGTCAGCACGGCAGCTTTAGAGCTCGCCTGTCAACGGGGACACATTTTAAAAAGCAGGTCGCTCAATAAGAGGTCAGGTGAGAGATTTTGCATGAGCACGCATGTAAGGCCAAATGCAGAACACACACAAGCCACCAGTGGGGGGAAAGCTGCAGATTCACAGAGTGGGAGCCCTGCAGGGGATCGGAGCTCGGCCGTCAGGAGGAAGAATGATGGATCTGACCCGACGTGGAGAGAGAGGGAGAGAGGGAGCTGGGATATGAACCGGTCGGTGGGGATGAAGCTGAACACAGCATCCTGTCCATGTTTTTAACCAAGTAACCGAATTTAATGTGCAATTTGGTGGAGCTTGATTAAATCGAAGGGAACACTTGGGCCCCAGTTGTTTGTTGGTTTATAAGTAAGACTGCACAAAAACTACTGGATGGATCAACACAAAACTTATATTCACAAATCACAATTTGTCTCATAGGGCTTTAACAGGGTGTGACATCCTCTGCCCTTAACCCTCAACAAGAGTAAGGGAAAACTTGATGAGGGAGGAACCCAAGAAGATCCAATCGGGGTGGATCCAGGAAATGTTTTAACTTCCTTTAACATTTTCACCATTTTCTCAGGGATTTTGATGACTGACGTTTCAAATAAAAATCCAGATCTAGTGAATTTAAAGTTGGACAGTTGGACCTTGGCAGAGTTTTGCGTCAGTGGTTTAAGCACAAACCCAGTTTCCTGTCAATGTGCCCTGGGTGGAGCTACAAATGTAAACATGGATACTGGGAACATAGAAGCAAACACATTTCTGCAGGTTATATAACCATGATGAATAGACTAAGTTGACACAACATTCTGAAAATAGAGTAAAAGCCTTTTTACCGCAGTGAAATACAAGTATGACCTCTTTTACAAACCACAAAATAAATGACCTGCATGTTCCGCTGACCTCAAACTGCTGCGAGCACACAAATCATAAACAGGAAATTCAGCAGTTTGAGGAACTCCTCTGGGCCTCAAAGAAAGGTTAAAGGTCTTTATGCCTCTTAAAACTTCACATCTGCGTATGGAGCCTGTCCCTCTTGTTCAGGACTCACTCTCCCCCCTGACCTTATCTCATGTCCCAGGAGGTCGTTTTTCACCTGGCTGGTGAACTGTAGGGTCGCGGGGGATCGGCTGGCAGCTCCGTGAACCCCGCTCACCAAAAGCAACATGGGTGTCAGCATCTCACAGGTTCGCACCCGCTGCTGCTGCAGCTGCGGCAGATCTGCTTCCGCAAAACTCTACATGCGCTGCAGCTTCCTGCTGAGTCAGCATCACTCACTGCCTCTTTTTTATGTTATTTAGCTTGATGTGCGTTTCTCCACTCAGGGAAACAGCTGCACTTCATAACGTGGGTCTGTGCCAACTCGTATATGACCACACGTCCGCCTTTTGCTCCACTCTGGCACTGCAGGGAGGGACTCAAGAATTTCTGTAATCTTGTATTTATACAACAGGCACCAATCCTGTGGTTTCTATAGACAAATCTAACTTCACCATATTTGAGCAGCAGCTTTCTTGTGTCAATTTCTCTCTGAGGAAGTTTGGCCCGTCTGCAGACGAGATAAGAAACCAAATGGTCTCTAAATGGTTGTTTTGAAATGGTCAAGTTCCTCTTCCTCAAAGCTTCTTAACACCTGAGGCACTTGTAATACTATAATTCATCAAGGTTCAGCCCGAACTGGAAAGAAACATTGACAGGATTCTCCGTTCAGCTTTATCCCCAACAACTAACCAGCAATATAGAATAGAACAGAATAGAAAGGACAGAATCGAATAGAGATCAGGAGGACAGACAATCATATGACAGACAGTCATAAAAATAAAACAGTGAAAATGTTAATGTAAAATTGCCTATCTCCTAATAATATCTATTCCATTCCACCTCCTTCCACAAAATTCCGTGGTAATCCGACCCGTAGTTTTTGTGTAATCTCGCTTACAAAAATACAAACCAACACAAAAACGAACATAACCTCCTTGGTGGAGGAAGTAATCTGTGGAGAAACTGAGACCTGACCGGCCACAGATGGAAATGAAGTGGACCCACAGATCCCAGCAACCTCCAAGTCTCTAGAGTAGTTATAATATTTACTAGATTTAAAGAAAGTGGTAAATAAAATTCCCTTAATCTGCACCAGAATTTAAAGGGTTTTCTTCCTTCCACCAAGTTTCTTAGAAAACCGTCCAGTAGCTTTTTGCGTAATCTTGTTCACAATCAAACAAACCACCGAACACACACTACCACGCCGCCCTATTCTCTTTTTGGGATTGTTGACAGCAACTTCTGGGAGGAGGCACTCACATTTAAAATGTCACACTTCAGCCATCAGTCCAATAATTGAGAACCCAGTCTCCTTTCAGAAAACCCCCCATTAAAGATGCTGTCGGTGGATTTGAGCTCCACACAGAGCTGCTGCCCTGAGCCCAGGATGCTGCCTCTCATCGCCCCTTGATTCCTGGACAGCAGGACAAAGGGAGGAGGAGGGAACCTAGCGACACTTCATTTACTAACCTGGATGATTCCATATTTCTGTTTTCCATGTCATGCACCGACTCTACACGCGCGGACAGTGGACAGACATTTTTTTATTCTCTATAAAGAGGAGGTGGCACAGATGCTCCTTTTATTAGGAACACCTCAGCCCCTTTGCACACTGAGCACGCGAAGGGGAAACACAATTACAATGTACGTTTGTTTAGATTTACGCACATTACGCACATGTAGTAGTAATGTGCAGCTGATGATGCTGATGATACTGATGATGAAGATGAGGGTGAGGATGACACCACCTTCCATTACGCATACCTGCGAAGTGCTGCAGAGTCGCGCCTTGCACCCAGAGGCTCAGCACTTGCTGCACCGACAGATTAACTGAATAATCCCGGCTCGTGCTCATGTTTCTGCCGCCGCCGCCGCCCGGGCTCGCTCGCCTCTCTATCGAGTCGCTGTACCGGGCTTTAGACGAAGGCATGGAGGAGACCGGGGTGGCATCGGGGGTGGGTGGGGGGGGTGGTGGGTGTGTGAGGCGGCTCTCCCCGGCGCGGCTCGCCTCTACCGGTGCCTCTGCTTCGGCTTGACGTCCGTCTCCGCTGCGGGAAGGGAAGGGCCGCCGGCGGGTCGCTTCATCCTCGGCTGCGCGGAGGCCATGATGTGGAGATGAAGTCCTACATCGGCCACGTTAAAGGGCCAGAGCCTGGTTCACTGAAAGGGGGCTCACGCTCTACGTCCGCTTCATGAATGGGGAAGAGGAAAAGAGGGCGGTGGCGTTTACGCAGGAACTGTGCGTAAATCTTCTGGGTAGCGCGTAATCACGTCACAAAGCAGGATTGGCTGGAGATCACATGTTGCACCGGTCAGCTGGGCCACATGGGAAATGTTGAGGTTTTATACCAGGAGCTCAGAATTATCATATTTTGAGGGGAAATTATCAACCAGAGAAGAGATGCGTTAAACAGACGTGATCCAAATTTTAATACTGTCACAAAATGATCAAATTATCGTACATCATGCGTTATTGTTCGTACATCTCACAGAGGGCAAAATGATCGTACAATTATGATAATTATCGTACATCTGGTACCGATAATTATCTTTATGAACACACAACAGTTTAGCTAGTTACAATTTGCAATATGTAAGTATGTTGTTTCATCCCTTGACTGGCAGTCACACATTACGGTTGCTAGGCAACAAACAAGAGCAATTTTAGCCCTTAGCCACTATTAGCACAGGTGGCACAAGCTTTTCCAACAGGCACCGAATGTTTCTCAGGCAATCAGAAGAGAGGAATACAAGTACACACAACATTAATAAACATAAAAATGTCATGATTTGTGTTGTAATGTTTATTTTATGTATATTATTTTTAGGCCTGAATAAAGCTACATATGACGACGCCAACATGGGGGGGTTGCCTATGACGACGGATGGATGTAGGAACTCTCCGGGGGTGCTGATTGGCTCCTGCTACGTCACCGTGAAAAACACCTGATGTAATAATGTTTGAATCGTAGTCTAATACCCTAAATATTGAAAATGGAGCTGGATTAAAATGCAGCAGACTTCATTTCACCAAAGACCATTTTAGCCAAAGTGTGACATCTTCTCCTCGCACAGTTCAGCGTCAGGAAGAAAGAAAAAAAACGAGTAATAAAAGTTAAATGCTTGGCGGCCAGGAGGAGCCTGAGTGTTACGCAGACAGTTAATGTTCTGGCACATTTCTCTGAGGAGCGCGGTATTTTAAGAAGTGGCCCAGTTCAGACGTACGAGGGCGAGAAAAACGTCTGACATTTGACATCTTTTGAGTCTAAAGACTTTTCCCTCAGGGGGACAGGGTGGGATTTAAGAAGCTGCTGAATAATGAGGAAATACACATCTTATATCAGTGTATCAGGTACCAGTGAGGTTTTGCTCTTAAGTTACAGATTATTTACGCCTCACAGTTATGCTGAATACTATATAACATTTTGACTACATGCCAGAGAGCCATTATCCTCCATTTGAAATATAATGTATATGTAATTATTCTTTATCTAGGTAGTGTTGCCCTATCTTCGCACGGCGAGCACAGATTCTCACTGTTGCATGTCAGCCACTTCATTTTTTTATGGGATATGAAATCTGAAAAATACACAATACATCAATTCAGAAATCCAGTGAAAAGCTACGACGCACTGAGACACATCCCCCACTGAGCTCCCCGAGGACATCAGGTTGAAACTGTTGGAACACTTACTTTCCCTTTTCCCCCTGTAGCCATCTTGTTCTGGAGATATCTTTAACTCTTTGTCTCTCTGCCCTGAAGGCCTGAACACGACTGAAGAGGTTCAGACACGATATTGAAGAAAGGGAAAAAAACAAGGTCTAGGTTCTTCTCTATTTTTGAGACGCACCATGTTGTTTTTCAACCATGTCTGTTATGGATTCGATAAGAAATATTAAAGCAATCAAACCAAATCGTTGAATTGGAGAAAGAAATGAGTGAAGCAGAAATCATATCAAGCTTCATCAACATGTATCAACCTTAACAAAAGACTTGTTAAGGTTAAGGTGTCCGACAACAGAGATTCGATAAATACATAGAATTGGATTTAAATCATTAGATAAAGAAAAATCTAAAGAAATCATGTTGTAATTAGGGTAATCAATTGGGAAGCCTTTTCAACACATTATATATTTAACCCTTAGTCCTGGGTTGTATTGGCTTTTGATTTAGCTTTCATATAACCCATATTTAACATGCATATTTCTTTATTTTTCAGCCCAGCGTTGCCTGTATGTCACAAATCACAAGTTTACCTCTGGTTTATAGACAAAGTTAAAAGTTAATGTCGTCCTAGAAATACTGTGATAATTATATTTGACTCTGACTCTTTGTTTTTAATGTTTTACGTTTGATCGTTGCATTTATACCAAAGGGGATTGTTTCCATTGTGACTGACTGAAGAGGCAGTTGTTTGGTTGTGGGGTTGGTCAGCCGGCTGAAGGGAGGGAGGTGGAGCCGCGTGGGCGGAGGAGATGAAGAAGCCGAACACATCAATGGTTCGCAGCAGTGAGATGAAAGAGTCCTTTGACTCTCCCACAGTTTGCTGCATCTTTGACTCGATCTGAACCGTCTCTCCGCTCACGGATCCGAGAACAAAAGATGTATTTACTCTATAACTCGTCTCCTCTTGGTTTGATAAGTACAGATCCAAGCGGTGAGAGATTCATCTGCTTCTCCCTTTATCCCAGAGAGAATACAACTTTGTTTATTAAAGGAGGAGTTGGTTTTTTTTTTCCTCCACCACATGGAAAACAAACACGTTATTAACATATCAAATGCAACCGAGCTCGAGTAGATTTAATGAACCAGGGGCTGAATGCTAAAATAAAGGTCAGGCAGGATTTAGGTCAGAAACATAATTAATTGGGGCTGTTTAATAAGGCGTCAGACAGATTCAAATGTCATGTTAAACGTCTCCTTGCTTTGAAATATCATCCCAGCTGGAAAATGACTTGCTTTGCTCCAAGCGGTGATTCCTGCAGTCGGCCAGTAGGTGGATTCCTTCTTCCATTTTTCCCCCCATGCCTGTAGCTTTCCTTTTAAGAGCTGCTGGGGTTTTCTACTTTTCCAACAACAACATGATTCATGTTCAGGAATCTGCAAAAACAAAATAGCACACAGGTTAGTGGGTGAGACGATTGTTCAAATGACCGTATCTGACCTTTACCTGCCCTTAGAGACATGGTTCTGTTATTTAACTCTTGACTCACTGCTGCTCT
This sequence comes from Hippoglossus stenolepis, assembly GCF_022539355.2. Lineage (NCBI taxonomy): Eukaryota > Metazoa > Chordata > Actinopteri > Pleuronectiformes > Pleuronectidae > Hippoglossus > Hippoglossus stenolepis. Next base: position 4,632,976 of record NC_061499.1, read on the forward strand.
CATTGTCTCCCTGTGTGTGTCACCATGCAGAGTATCCCCCTGCTGTAGAGCTGTCACTCTCTGCTTCGGGAAGATGAGGTGTAACCATCAAAGGGAACGTGAATCCCCCCTTTTTTAAACTCACGAGGGGCCTGAACAAATGATTTCTGTCTCAAATGGGGGATTTTCAGGAGCAACGTGAGACGTCACTGAATCCCGGACGGAGTCACGCAGGCATTGTGCTCCCCCCCCCACACACAGACACACACACACACACACACACACACACACACACACACACACACACACACACACACACACACACACACACAGACTCAGCCCGAGGTTCTGTATGAACCTGCAGCATTTTGGACCTATTATCCAGAGTTTGATCTCATGTACATTGAGCCTATTGTGTTCATTTCTTGCTTTGGCAGTAACTGAAACTGAAATGTGAGACGTCTCCCCCTTGAACTCATTCATGTGCGGGTGCTGTGGTCTTTTTTTGTGGTCTGGCCCCCCCCTCAGGCAGATGGTCCTCACTCAGGTGAGTCATCAGCAGAGCCCCCTCATCTGGCGAACATCTCTGTCACCGCGGCGACATTAAACTGGAGCCAACCGGCTGTGTGATGACTCAAGGTGCTGCCGCCGCTGCCGTACCATTAGACATGCAGTCGTCTTCCAGCTGTTTGTTTCCTGCTGTCAGTTTCTGTTTGAGTCTTTTTTTAGTTCAATTCAATGTATTCGATTCCACTTTCACTCAATTCTTAATAAGTCCTTCAGGAGGGAAATTGAGGCAATAAAATTCTCAAACACAAAAACACTCAAACTATTCACACACTCAAAGAGGTCATACCTCTGCCAAGGCCGAGCAGTTCCCTAATGAAACCACATTTAAAAATCAAAAGATCCTGATTTTAATTTGGATCTGAACCAACTTGCACAAACTCACTTCCTCTAGACATATCTGACTTGTTCCATCGAGATCCATAAATTATTCTCTGAGAAATCTACTTTCTTTAAAACTTTAAAGAAAATGAAAAGAAATCCTGGATCTGACCCCTGACCCCTGTGTCATCCAGTAGTTTTTTTAAGTAATCTTGCTGACAAACAAATAAACCAAACACTAAACTAAAACTAACTAAAATGTTGTGTATTTGTCAGAATATGAAATAAAGAGAACATTAAGATCTTAGAGTCACTTCTTCACTTTTAGATTTTTTAAATGTTGGATAATGTGGGCCGACACAACACGTGATCCCAGTTTACTTTTAACATGCAATGACTTGACGGACAGAAGAACCCGGTCGAACTCGGTCCTTTTGTGCTGCGTCGGTAAACAAATGTGAAAGTCAGGCAGAGTTCACCAGGGCAGGTTCTCTGCTTCCCTTTGTAGTGAGAACAAGCAGCTCCCACAGGATCGCTAAGCGGAGTTATCGTAGCTCACCTTTGATAACTCTCTGAAGGCAGGTGTGCACGGTCACAGTTTGAACAGCGACGGCGTTTGAAGTGGAACGAGGGGAACAAATGAAGGTTTTGATCTTTCTTTGGCTCTACATGAAAATAGCTGCACCTGAGAGACCTCGCGTTTGACCACAACCACAACGCCGACACCTGCATGTGACAACATCTGGCCCCGGGACGCTTGACTTCTTTCGTCCTACCATTTATCTTCCGAAAGAAAAACTCCCCAGCTCTTCTGGTGTTTATCTTGTTCTTATCCTTTAAAGAAAATCCCCTGTTCTATTTCTTCTTTTATTTAAGTAAAAGACGACAAAATGACACAAATGATTAACGGATACTTGTTAAAAGAAGCAATTTGTTTCAGTGGGAGCGAGTGGTAGAAGTCAGGGTTTATGTGATTAGAGGGATCTCGTCTCTTTGAAGGGGTTACATCAAAAACAGTGTTGAGTGACCGACGCTGCCGCTGTGGGAAACCCGCACTGGGATCCATATTGCTCGAGGCGATGCAATTCTGATGAAAGACAACGAACCCTCTGCCACTGGCGAGAAAGGTTTAGCTGAGGCTCCGAGCTCGAGCAGCGGGTGAGTCAGCGCAGCGAGGACGAGCCGCTTCACGTTCCTGCACGTGGGAGGACCTGATCTGTCCATGAGGAAACCTTCCCTCAGGGCACGGATTTCAGTTTCAGTGTCAAAAACAGGGAGTTAATAAAGACTTCATTCATAACATTTTATGGGTTTTTATTGTGGGAAAAACAGCATCAACTTGTTATGGTGGCAAAAAACCCTAAAGAAGCTAAAATAGGCTTTTTACAGGAGGACAACAGCTGAATATTTAAAAGCAGAACAGGTAAATGAAGTGTATAAATCCCACAGCCATACTACAGGAACTGTGAAGTGAGAGTCTGACCACTTCCTATTAATGCCATTATACCACAATTGGTGTCAATTCTCCTAGAGGGCTGTAGCGAGGTGATCCTGAATTGGAGTTAATGGAGCTCAACGGCTAAAATAATAATTTACAACTTCTTCTCAACGAAAAGGCAGATATATCATGATATCAGAACGTAAATGGAAAAAAATACCAATGTCCTTTCTGACAGATTTTGTCCATATCACGCAAGCGGAAGCATAAATGTTAAATTTTGGGGCTACAGCTCCACGGGCCCCCTCCGTTCATGCTGGACTACCTCAAGAGCGCCCCCTACACAACCCAGAAGTTGTGAGTGGAAGTTCCCCCCTGTATTAGAAATTGTTTGACTCAGTGGGAAACCTGTAAACAATTCATAGTGATCAATGTAAAAGTTGATATTTCAGCTTGGACCAATCATCTTTGAATCAAACCAACGACGCCGCTAATGTAACTAACAACAGCTAAAGCAAACTAGAAAGAAACTGAAAACTGACCATTTTAAACGAGATAACTTGTGAACATGTAAAGTAAAACCACAGATGTCTCAATACATGTTTCAAATTGGAAAGCAAGGACAAAAAAACTGGAATACAACAAAGGCAGCTTGGTCTGTTTCTGCTCCGTGAACTGCAGTCATACAATGAAACAGCCAAATATCTGAAACTTCACTTATATTAACCTAAACTCCTCCCCAGAGGCCTGTATCCATTCCAGAGTCACTAAAACCCGTCTGGAGAGGAGGGGAAAAGAATACATGCCAGTGGTATGTGGGTGATGCAGACAAACGCAACACCAAACTTTCCAGAAGCATAAATGTTCCCGGCATGTTTTGAGTCAGCCAGGCAGCCGGTCCCTACAGACCTATCAACGTCTGGGATCTGGTTTTATACGTCCTGCAGCAGGAGAGAGGACACAACGACCCACTCAGGCTGCAGGGACGCTGACATGTCTCCGCCACGGCTCCTTCTAAAGCTGTGAAGTGCAGTGACTCGCGTTGAAGCATTTACGTTTACTCGTCTACAGTTTATTGTGACGGAAAGCTCTTGAATCCCCAGTAAAAGACCTCCGGTGAGATAAGGGCCCCTCGTGTTTTTCGCTGTAGACGTCCTGGAGGTGCAGGAGACAGTTTAGACGAACAAATACCAGAGGAGCGTCCGTATCACCAGCTCAGAATGTGTCACAGTCTAATCAACAGCACAGACTCACACAGTAGACAAACAAAGACTTAGGGCCATTGAGTGTAGTGTAGTAGTGTAGTGTTCCTCCCTTTGTTCCTCCCTTTGTTCCTCCTTGAGACACAAACTTCTTTAGTCGTTCAAAACAATTTAAGAGTTGACCGAGTCTCCTTGAGGTTGATGGGCAACTTACAAATAATCTCTTTATCCATCTCAGCCGTTTACTGTAAATGAAGATGACACATCTCCACTTCTTCCCGCTGTATGAAAATGAAACCAAAACATCCCATACACGGCTGTGGCCATCTTGCGCTTTTGATGTCATTTGCCTGGAGCCGGGGGTTCTCAGGTCTCACAGACACACGTTCGTCCTATCGTGAGTCAGTTTACTGTTAACACTCAGCTGTGTAATAAGCTTTCCATCGAATTCATCAAGACATAAAGCCCTGGATGAGTCACTCACGGTCGGCAGCGGCGAGAGACTCGACAACTGCTCAGAGATTCGATCTGATTGGTGGAGGCCTGAATCCGTGTGTGTGTCGCTGTGATCACTATTTCCACGATCTGCTTTACACGGCATAAATTCAGCCCCATACATGAACATTTCTTGCCTTTACGACTGTAAAACTCAGAGTTCACACATAGTTGACGATTTCTTTACTCCCACCCTCCAACAGCAACAATCCAGTCTTAGAAACCGTAAACTGGATTGTCAAGCAACGAAATAGCTCAATAAAACAATACATGAAGGGGCTTGAGTCGTCCTGCATTAGCCACAGGTTTGAGTCCAACTTGGCCCTTTGTGTGCGTGTCTTCAATCTCCATTTCACGCTTGAACTGTCCTGTCAAAAAAAGGTGAAATGCCCCCAAAAGAAATCCAAATATGAGTAAAACACCTGCTTCTTTTACCATCTTTGATACCTTGTTATTCAGATCATCACAGGAAGCTTGAGTCACAGGATTTCACAGCCATTGTCTTGTATTTACAGTCGGTGCGGCAGCTGGTGGAGAAATATTCCTCTGAGTGATTTAATTTCCTTTACAGACCTGCGATCAGCGCCTTCATGCCTGGACAGTTTAATCAGAAGCGGAGCCCGGGGGCAGGTGGAGCGTCTAATTCCAGGTGAGATGAGGATTTGCTCGGGCGGGAAAGAAAGAGATCGGCCCCGATTAATTATTCAAGATACTTCAGGAGAGCGGAGAGCAAAGTGTGGATGTGATAAATAGATGTGCAAACGTGTCAAAACGTCAGGAGACAGTCAGGCAGCCATAAGTCTCAATAAAATAAGAACAAAACCTCACCAGGATCTGACTTGATTCACAAAAAGCCGTCGTTAATCTTGGCAAAGAAAGAAACCTGAGATCAAAAGGAGGAATTTATGAACCATGGAGGATAATGTTCTTACTGGCAAACACTGAGATGTTATCATTGCTGTTTCTGGGTAAGGTGCCTACGTCTTAGATCAAGTTACACCTCTACCTGGGTTTTATGAGACGTGAGTGTTAGAGAATCACTACACTACACTCCTTTGTTACCAAAAAAACCTCAGTCCTCCAGTGTTGTCAGGCCCGTGGAGGTATGTGCTAACTGGACAAACATCCCCGCCGACGTTAACTCCATACAAGGCCGCTATACGAGCGTCATTGCATAACACAGAGAATCTCAGAATTACCCAACACCTGCAGAGTCAGTCAAGATCAAACTTTTTTCTCTACATTTACTCCTTCGCCTGTTTTTGCCAAATGAGCAGCTGCTGCGGGGTAAAAAAAAAAAAAAGACTCTTATTTGCGTTTCCTGCCCACAGAGCTGATGTCACTGGGTGCGGAGCTGCAGCAGCACAGCTGAAAATTACAGGGCATCGGCAACAACCTGGAAACACTGCGAGGACAAACAACAAACACTCTGTGGACGCCGGATTGTTTTCACAGACAAAATGAGTAGCTGTGATTAGTATTAAAACTCAATATAAGGAACCGTCTCCTCGCTGCCCAGGTTGTTAAAAAACAGGAGAGAGCGCAAACGAGAAATAAAAAAGAAGCTGGAAACTATTTTTGGGTCGTCACGTCCTCCTGGTGCTATAAAAAGAAGTCTGAGCATTTCATGACACATGGAAAGTAACAAAGCGTGTTGATAGGATGACAGAGATGTGTGTCAGTGTGTGAGCTACAACAAGGACACAACACAAACAACAAACATCTGGATTCAGTGTTCCATAGAGTCACAGTGTTAGTATGTGTTTACAGTAATGTAAAGAAGAAACCTGAATAGAAACTACACTTGTGTGTCACTATTCTCTCTTGTTAAAGGTCCAGTGTGTACGATGTAGGTGAAAGGGATCTATTGGCACCCTAGCATGGGCCCGTTACACTAAATACTTCATATTAAAATACTTTATATTTACATCGGGAGCGGGTCCTCTCTACGGAGGCCGCCATGTTTTTTTACAGTAGCCCAAACTGGACAAACTGAACATCTTTTGAGTTTTTATGACAACTAAAGGCTACCACAGGTTCTCTGTCAGGGTGAGGTGAGGGGTATTCAGCTGCAACATGCAACTTCACCACTAGATGTCACTAAATTCTACACACTGAACCTTTAAGGGTAAGGAAAGGAAAGCAAGGGACGGGAAAGGAACAGAACCTAAAGGAAAGGAAAGGAAAGGAAACGAAAGGAAACGAAAAGTCAGTCTCAGCTGTCAATCCTGACGTTCCACTTACACCCATTTGACGGAACTGGCTGTCAATCACGTTATCCACGTCCCAATGCATACGGTGCCTAAGCTTCTATTTGACTCTAAATGGAAACATACTTTATAAAACATCATGGAGTATTGAAGAAGAAGTTTATTTTCTCAATGACCTCTGTAGAAATTGACTTCTATTAAAAGCAGAGTTGAGAAAATGTCAATTTTTATACAAAGACTTTGAATCACACACAAAACTTTGCTGTCACACTGCATCAGGACCTCAACGATTTCCGAATGACTATTTTTAGAGTAATTTTAGAGGATAAGCAGATTAACTGATTTTTTGACCTGAGGCAGATAATCCCATTTAATCCTTCATGTGTTTACAAAACATCTGCTATCTGCTCTCCTGAGCAGCAGAACGCTCGACAGTGTCCAAACTCCACCGTCTCTCAGTCACTGCGGGTGAACGGGATCTTTGTGGTTTTCAGACTCTCACTTGTCCTTTGTGTGTTTTTGTTGTTGTTGTTGCTGCATTTCCCCTTCAAATATTTAACGAGGGATCGGGTGTTGCATACGACAGATGCCGCTCTCCCTCCTCACTTTGCTCTTTCTGTGTGTGTGTGTGTGTGTGTGTGTGTGTGTGTGTGTGTGTGTGTGTGTGTGTGTGTGTGTGTGTGTGCGCTGAGGTGCAGGTCATTATGCATCCTGGCTGAGCAACTTGATGGGTCACAGTTCAGCGATGGAGCTTCAAATGAGGAGGAAGGGAGGCCTGGCAGGGACGGCTGCTTCTTCCATCTGCGTTACCTGCGTCTCTGGTGGCTGCTCTCCCACTCACAGACCCTCGGAGTCTTTCATCAGAGAGCCTGTGTATACCTCCGCCTCAGGGATCACACACAAAGGCTGAGGAGGAACACTGCACTGCATTTTCACATCCTCCCTCAGAGAGTATTAGAAACACACATTGGGCACAGTGGACCCGTTTGGACCCGATTCAGCATACCAGTGGGCTAAAACGGGGTTGGAGGACGGGTTGTGGTGTTTATATGTGTGTGTGTGAGAACAGAAACATTCCTCTGGATAAAACGTCCCACTCCACCATCTGATATGTTTAGCAGAGTTGCCCCATCTCAAAGTGCCCAGAATGCCCAGTATTTTCTTGATCTGGGCTGAGCTCAAAGGGAAGGCATGCAGCCCTGATCCCGGGGTCACCACACTTAAGAGCTGATGTGGACGGAGGCCAGCGGGGAGAGAGAGACTGACTCAGTGCGGGTTTGGTCCTCGCCTGAGTCACGGCAGACCAGAGTGAGTCAGGCTCTGAGATATGAAGTGTTTGGGTCTTTGAACGCAGAGCGAGACCTCAAGCTGGTGGGACACGGTTCACGAGGAAGCGGCTCAGTAGCGCGTGTTTTCCTGCAGAGTTACAGAATTGTCCTGTTTACCAGATGAGGAAAAACATGTGTATTCACAGGAACAGCTGCCAGAAGAAAGCTGGGGGGTGTGTTTGGAGAACGTGTGCATCATCGCTGCTGATGAAAGTGGGTCGGGTTGGTCTCAAATTACACCCATGTTTGTTCTTTTCATAATAATACTAGTATAACAAACATTAGGAACAATAAAACCTGTGTATTATGACCCTATAGATACTTTACAGAGCCGGGACACTCATGCATCAAATCCACTGTCAACATGTCGGATATATTTCTGAGGATCAAGAAGTCCAGTGTCGATTGCAGCTGGATACAGATACTTTAGTTTGGTCCATGTCCCATCCACTTACATAGAGGAGGCAGGGTTTATGACCTATACTGCAGCCGGCCACCAGGGGGTGATTTTTGTCACGTTGTAATCTAAGGTATAAACCGTTTACCCCATGTTTGTCTATTTACTTATTTCTGCTGTTGTGCACATATTCCAGCATTTCTCTCTCTGTTTTTGTTTTTGCAGCCTGACCTCATCTTTCTTGTTTGTTTGACTAATTTCCTCTAAACGTGACTAAGTTGTCAAAGTGTTAAAAACAAGTCGTATTTTGGTTTGAGTTTTTTTCCTTTTTGCACATGTTTGTAGTATTTAGTCACATTAGAAGACACAGAAATAACACAAGTGAAAAAACAAACCTCCGACCTTTGTCCACCGTTGTAAACAAACGAAAAAGTGCCCACAAAGACCCCGAACCTTGAAGTTACGAGGTTCAAGCAGCAGCAGCGGCTTGTTTAATACAACAGCCGTACAGTAACTACCTGCCCAGATGCCCATAATAACAGGGTTCCCTTCCTGCATTGCCCCCCCCCCCCTCCCGTTGAGAGAACGATCCACCCTCCCCGGCCAGGCATCACATCCCAGCTCCTGCACACCAAGCCGCAGAGCTCTCACCAGCCAGGCCCCATGGAAAAATTGAACTGGACACTGAGAGGAAGCCCAGCTTTGTGGTCATGGCAGGGGAATATGATTGGATAAACATACGCCGAAGCCTCAAACCGGCTCGCTCGGTTGCCCGGTGGTGATGTGACGAGAGGCAGGGAGCGCGGTTTTAACTCCTGGGGGGGGGTTTGGATCTGAAGGGCACATACTGTTCCTGGACTCTCACAGGGGATTGAAGGGGACATTTATCCAAGTGGAGCAGACCAGGCAGCAGTGACATCCTCACTGTCTGTTTATTAAAAACAGACCTAATTATCCAGACCACTCCGCCGGCCCTGAGCTATTTCCGTCCACAATGAGCATTGTGACTAGTGTTTGAACAAACTGGGTCGTGTGCTCGTACGTCATTCAGCGTCCAACCTGAGCGTGGCCCCGCCAGCAGAGCTCTCATCAGCATTCAATTAGTGCCGATCATTAGTGTTTCAGTTCCTGTCTGACTCTGTAGGCAGCTGTGTTCCTGAGATCATCGATGTGTGTGTGTGTGTGTGTGTGTGTGTGTGTGTGTGCTCAGTGCAGGTTCTTAATGGACACGTGCAACACATCATGTCCATCACAGCTGGATACAGATACTTTGAAGTGGATTATAGGTAGTTTAAAGAAGCCGGAGAAAAATACTTTTTTATTATTTCCTCTCGCTATTTGGATACGACTACAAACAAATTGTGTCAAAAAGTGTGAACTCTGACTCCACACTGCCCCTAGGCCTCTGACGTGCATGTTGCAGACCTGTAGCTTTAATTTCTGAGGACGTGCACAGCCACGTCGCGAACAGATGCAGGATCTGCGAGGCCGCCGTCATCTGCATGCAAACACGTGAGGAACTGAAATCCACTGAATTGTAAACACATATTTCCCTCCAGGACTCCATCCAATAAATATGATCATAATCAAACTGCTGTAACAGAAGCAGAAGAAGAAGAAGCTTTTGGAGAAAAGACCATTATTAGACTTTATCACACAGGACACACAAATTGTTTCTGGATATAATTTGGAAAAATTCACTGGAGAATAAACTTTTTTGCAGTTTTTCTTTTTATTATTATTTACAATCTTATTCCCAAAGTGGATATTGAACCAATTTGGATTGAAACTCTTCTTTTGTCTCGATCCATCACAGCAGAATAAACTCATCAGTTTTCCTAATTATCTGCGGCGCCCAGAAGAACATATCTGCGATCTGTTCCTCATCGAGTTTTCTCTCCCTCTCTCACTCTGCTGAACTCATTTGCATATCATTATCCTGCCGTCTGCGAGACAAAATATGAAATTATTTACACCGTGCAAGGAAAAGAGAGCGAAAGTAATCTGTCTTCCACGGGAGGGAGTAAAATTTGAAATGCAAATCATAAAAATAATTACTACTTGTGAAAAAAAAAGTGTGTGTGTGGGGGGGGGGGAACTGCACCCCCTCTGCAATGCTAATGGCATCATCCAGTAGAAATAGGATTTTGTTTTTATGTATCTATGCAGTCCCTCTGTTTTTATCTTTTTTTTTAATTTCTGAGCGTCCTTCTCAGAATTGAATTGTTCGCCGCAAGAGGAAAGTTCATTAACTTGTCATTAGCCGGCTTTTGTCAAAGTAAACATTGTTACTGTGTGAGTGTATTTTAACAATAGTGTGAGAATCAATTTAAATTCTACACACACACACACACACAGACACGCAACTCTTCCTCCAGACTCAATGCTCTCAAGCCAAAACAGATGTTGTCATCACAGTAACTGCAATCACATTAAATCAAAAAATGCATATGGAGTCGTGTCATGGTGTCGTTTTAGTGATTTACAGTTTGAAACATCAATGAGAAGAAGAGGGAAAGATCATGTGATGACAGCCGAGACATCACCGGGAAAACAAATGAAGTCAGCCTCAGTATTCCAGGCAAACTTCTTCACATTCACATTAAGAGACGTCATTTACAGGATCAAAACTTCTGTTTCTTCTGAAAAGGAAACTAAATCTTCCCAAACTTAAGTCAATGTTCTTTTTCTTTCACTATTGCAATTGTGTGAAATGTGTTTTTGCCACAAGTTTCATCATGTTCTCTTCAGGCTTCACCAGCAAAACTCAGCCGCTCTGTGCAATGACTTCTGGTTGTGTTGCAGCATGAGTCTTTGTCTCATCACCAGGAAAGACACTGATGAATAACTGTAAACACAAAGAAGTTACTCCCTGTCAAAGTGACTAAAAACACGATGATACCAAGGAAACCAAGCTTCCCTTCAAACAAACAAATAACCTGAACACTGTTTCTAAAAATCCTCTCATATTTCGACATTACTTTTTTCTCATGTCTGAGCTTCACATACCAAACTGTTACTCACATGCGTCGTATTGTTTTTAGTGACTTCAGAAGTCTCAGCAATGGAAATCTCCCAAAACGTCAGCATGCAGGAAATACATTTTTTAACTTAAAGTGAACTTGATTAAAGAGGAACTTTAATTCTATATTAATCAATCATAGTTTTAAAAAATTGTTTTTGCGTTTAGAGTTGTGGATACTGCTACAGATTTGCTCCCTTGATCAGAGGTAATTTAAAAATGCCGCACTCATACATGAACAATAAAACCACAGAATTAACAGATCAAATTAAACAATAAAAATCACAGGGCTGTTTATGGAGAGGAAGTAACAAGTTGAGTTAATGTTTGTACTTCAAGCTGTTTATCACAGACGTCACTCACGACTTTTTTAAAACTACTAATAGAGCCAACATGTGTGACACACACGCCCGGCCGATGACAGAGATGGACCCCTGTCCGTGTTTGGACAGGCCTCGCAGAGTCTGGCAGTCGGGCTAATGGTCGGCCCTTTTGCTTTTTCAGGTGGAGCCACAGACAGTCGCTGAGGTCAGACGGAGACGGCGGCGTCCTGCACCCACGGCTGCTTCCTGTCCCTCCTCCGCCGTCCCACCGGGGCTTAACCTTATCAATACATCTTCTCTTTCACAGCTTCAGAATTCCTTCTGATGAGGTCCTGTCCTCCCGTGTGTTTCCTTACATTGTGTGTACTGCATTTTGTATACGTTTTATAGGTGTATTGTATTCATGATTTAATGCTATAGATATTGAACCCAAACAACAAATGTGACCCTCAAGGTGGCGCTAAAGGAAAAGTAAAGGTATAACCAAGTCATCAGGATTCATCCTCTGGGGATCCTGAACGTCAGCACAGAATTTAATGGTAATTTCTTCGATAGTTGGGAGATTTTAGCCAGAACTGAAGTTGCAAACTTAAAGAACAAGCCCACGTCTGTTGATCACCACATCTTGAGCCAGTATGACAAAGCCAAAGATGCTGAATAGCAGGAACTACCACAAGGACTTAAACTTCTTTCTCCGTCTCTTAATCTTTCCCTCTGTCGGTGTCTTTCTCACCCAAACACAACAGGGAGCTGAGTTAATCCTCTGAGATCCGCCGCTGTGATGACAAGAGCCTGTGGGTGGTCTCCCTGGTCAACAGCCTCTCGTCTCTGCGCCGGGAGAAACCGATGATGACGTGAATCAACAGCTTCAGCCTCTGTCTGCGTTTTCCTCAACGTTCACCTCTCATCAATAATGAATTACCGGTAGGCTGCTAACTACAAGGAGCCAGTTTCAGCTCATTGAAACCTGAATCTTATTATGACTGGATTAAGTAGATTTACACATCATTAAATCCAAATTGGTCGTACCACAGGAAGTAGTTTTTAGCTTAAGATGAGTTAGTTAATACCTGGCAACTGCTGTAACAGTTACGTACGTTAGCCGACAAATTAGCCAACGGAGCAAACGTTAGCGTGAAGAGAAAAAGAAAGGTGGTATCTGACATCACTAATGTGACACTTGATTAAAATTATGTTAAATATATAGCTTAAATATGACATTGAAATTATACGATATGGAAATATTCGACTAAATGGCCGATTTAGGCTAACATTAGCGTAGGTTAGCATAATTTCTTCTCACTGTAAACTGTATGACAAGCCTGTTTTATTTACAAATGCAAGAAGTAGCAACATTTGTTAATTAGCAAACAATTAATCAATAATTGTTTTAATAATCAAGGCGTTCTTCAAATGTAAATAAATACCACAAGTATTCCATGGTACTAAATTGAATATTGAATATGAATTGTAATTTGGACTTCTAGTCGTACAAAACAAGACATTGAAAGACGTCACCTTGGACGTTATACCTTTATTTATGTCCTGACATTTTATAGATCGTATAATAAATCAAGAAAATATCGTAGCCTGGTCCACGCAAGCTAAAGATACTTGATGGATTTATGAAAAGTTGGTGCGATCCAGGTGAGGTGGGTTAGTGGTTGTTGAATGATTCACAACAGAGATGGAAAAATAGAGACATCACGAGCCTCTCAATAATCATTTCCTTCTTTCTGACATCCGCTGACCTGCGTCCAACACTGAATATTTCCATCAGTTACCCCACAGAGCTCGCAGCCTCTTTTTAAATCTGTTTCCATGCACATCCTGGCCGCTGACAGATCCCTGATGACTAAAACCCAGACCTAGTAAATCTCCCTGTGACTGGCCAGCCTCTTGTCCAATGATAAACTGCACATGTGTCATGTCTCGTGGAGTAGGTGACAGCCTGAGGAGATGAGGTAGCGCATGTCTGCACGGTCGCTGCAGGAAAACATCAACGACCAAAGAACCATATCAGAGAGCCGAGACAGCAGCGACCTGATGGGCTGAAACAATTATTCCTCCTATTTTTATCCCAGGATAAAACTGTCATTTCATTTTATCACCTGCACCGAGTAAAAAAGATTCGTCACAGCTCTGTAATGAAGGCTATAAAACCTTTGAGATAAGAGGAAAAGTCTGATATATTTTATTTACATATAGGTAATCAAGGCATTTGATTTTATACTATAAAACAGCAGCACAGAACTGCCTCTAAAACCACCACTTTTCTGTTTGTGTACTGAATATATTTAAACCCTGGAGTGTTTCTACTGTTTCCAGTCTTTATGCTAAGCTAGGCTAATCAACTCGTGTCTTGAGCTCCATACTTAGCACAGGCATCAGCGAGTCTCGGTATAGCTCTTGAAAAAAAGAAAGCAAATCAGTGTATTTCATCACACGTGTGTTTGTGTGTATTCGCAGCTTAAAGCGTTGCCCCACTGCTGATTTGACGAAGGTAAACGCGTCTGAGTGAGCAGTTACAGAGGATTTAAAAAGCATTAAGTCACATTTCTCAAGCAGTTATCCCTTGTTGTCATTTGGAGCTAATTCTGTGTACAGGCAACCAACCTGTTTTTCACACCAGCCTTTGGTGACGTGGAAAACAGTCAGCAAGTGTATTAATGATGATAAGTCTAGGAATCAGGTTCCTTACTGTGTTTATCGTCCTGCATCGTTTGTGTGCAAGAGCTGGAGAAACAAAAACCTTCCCCATCAACACGTCTGTGCCAGATCTGACAGCTGAGCGACGTCGGAGCAGGGGTTGGCTGTCTTCACACTGATGCATGTTCACAGGTATCGACTGAACCCTCCTGAGGCCCAGACAGGACAAATGTGTTTGTTTGTTTTTCCCAACAGGAGACACTGGCTTTAGAAAACACTCCCCGTGCAGCGCAGGCAGCTCTGAGAACATGTCTGTCTGTCTCTGGAGGAATCTCCCCGCCCCAGGGATCGTCCGTAAAACGAGATCAGTGTGAGAAACGTGTTGAGTGCAAAGGTTAGGGTTCGGAGGGGCCTGCGGGGTTCAGGGGGAAGCGCTCTGCAGCGAGGTGTGATTTTCACAGCGGGGTTGGTGCCTGTGCAAATCTAAAGAATCCGATTTCATTAGTGAAAAAATGAAAAGACTAAAAATAAACCATATCTGCACATATTGGTGAAGCAGTTTCCTCCACTGCCCAAAATATCTCTTGTTCAGATTTAGCTGCTTGATCTGCTGTAAAACTCGTAATAGAAAAAACTCTATTATGTCAGTGACGTTGTTTGATGTTAACTTTTCTTTGAAGAAACAGATTTGGGGACTAAATTTATCCAGAATCCACAGAGAATTAATAAGAGGTGACAACAAAACAGAAAACAGTAGAAACCTTACAGGCAGCACAGCTTTTATAATGTGACTCAGTAGAACACATACCTCCAGGAACCTGGAAGACGCCTCCAAACCTATGAATCCATATTTAAACCCACACAGATTTTTATTTTGATCTGCAAACAACTTAACACACTCATCGATACCAGCCCTCTAAATATGTTTGAGATCTTTCATCAAGACTCTGAGAAATCAGTCATTTTGCTTTTTGTTTTTGGTTGTTTTGCGTCTGCTTGTTTCCATTTTGTGTCTCTTTGAGTTCTCTGTATCACTTTGTGTCTCTTTGTGTCTCTTGTGGCTGTTCGTCATCTCTTTGTCGTTCTTTTTGTGTCTCTTTCCAGGACAGTTTGCAGGTGAAGGCTATAAGCCGTGTGACCACTTGAACCGCAGGAGCCTGTGCCTGATTGGCCCGTTCAGTAATCCATCCATGATGGTGATGCTTAATGGTCGTAACGCTCCCCATGCTTCATAATTAACGTCCATCTGCGTGTTGTTGTGTGTTAAATGAGTCATAAAAGGAAGCGGGTTTGCAGCTCGGCACCTGAGCCGCGTCCTTTTCTCTCCTCTGGACTCGTGAGTCAACATCTCATTGAGCTGCACAGTGGCACATGTCATTCTCTTTCATTCAGCTACTGTCCCCAAGGATTCCTGTTAACAAGGCGGGGGAATACCTGAGCTCGCCTGCGCTCTAAGTGGTTAACTCTCAGGTTACGCTCTCCGCTGGGGGTGAGCCGCTTGCATTTTGTTCCCTGTTTTCCCACAGACCCTCAGAGCAGGGAGGCCTCGGTACGTTCTGTCCCGCCTGAAACTCTGGAAACCAGACACTCCTCTCTCCTCAGTCCAGGCTGAAAGGATGGCAGCACACAGGGAGATCGTCTTTCAGCTCCCACGTCTGACACCGGGTTTACCTGCGAGGGCCACGCCAAGTTTGGGCCTGTCCGCTCTGCACTGTCAATGCTGTGTATGAGTGCAGGTGCAGCCTCAGCAGCTCAGGCACTTTAATCCACGACCCGAACCGACCCTTCTTCGTCTCACAACACCTCCCTTCTGGGGCAGCGTGAGGAGTAATCCCACTTATTAAGTCAGAGATCCAACAGAAGATGATGTATTTCCCTCCACAGTTATAAATTCTGGAATAATAATCAGCCCTGGTTTGAGGCTTTTAAGGCTTTTAAGGCTTCTGATGTTAAGTCTAACTCATGGATGATACTGCATCATTGAAACCAGTATCAATAAGTATTTCTGATACTTGACACGGAAAAACATCTGCTGTATGAGCGGATATTAAACATTTTTGGACCCGGTCCATCAATTGTGGTTATTAGAAAGCTGCAGAAGACATAAGGTAAGATGGTTAGAGAACTCTTCCACTGGAAACTCCACTGGAAATTACTTTTTTCTTTTAAATCAAACACTCAGAATAAACACACGTATTGACAAAAAAAAGTCGTTCCACTGACGGATCAAACTCCATTTGCCAGGGAAGACGGAGATGCAGTTAAAAGCCCTGGAAAAAAAAAAAGTTAGATTTTTACCTTTCACCTTTTTATGTCCCACTACATCAACGCTGACATTGCATGTAGTGGATTTACGACCTCTGTTCTCCTATTTGTTCAGTCAGGAGGGACCTAATGAGCCCATCTGGCCCTGCACCAGAAGTCTGCTTCTTGGTATAAAGTAGGAATCCTATGGCTCAGCACAATGGGGATGTTTTATTTTCCGGTGGAGATGCAGACTCACAGGGTAAATGGGTTGTGTGTTTTTTTTTTTTTGGACTGTGTGCATGTACTTACATTAGCAGGTGTTTGCCTCCGTAGTGCCAGAAACAGGACGGTGTTAAGAGAAGTGGGATTTCTGGGAAGGTCTTTTTTAACACCGCCATGTTAACACTGCGATCGTGTGACCGTCTGCGCTGCTGAATGAGTTACTGTCACAGATCAGAGAGTCGAAACGGTCGAGCAAACATTGACCTTCTTGTGGAGTCAGTCTGTTGGTTAAACCATCACCGTAACACCACACTACACATTTTTTAACCCTTGCCAGCAATGTGGATCTGGTTCATCGCTGCCGGACGGAAATAGCTCAGCAACTTTTATGTTGCCGTAAAAACTGAGATATTAAGATGCTCATGATCCACAGAAGAAGGATCCTGCTGACTTTGATCATCCTCTGCCTTTTTCATACAGCCCCACCAGCGCCTCAACATCTTATCCACTAAAATATATCTACATCTTATAGATGGATGGGCTAAAGTATTGTATATTCACAAATTCCAGATGTGGTTGACTTTTATAGTTTTTGAGTGAAATGCATGGGATGGATTGTCCTAACTTTGGTACAGACATTCATTTCCCCCTGAACTGTAAGAGCTTTGGTAGTTCAGTTAGTAGTTGGGTTTGAAAAGTTAGAATTTTATAGTATTGCTGCTAATAAACAAACAAATAAAGACTTAAACTCTAGCAGAACTCTAATGTGAAGCCGTTAGAACGTCCTTCATAACCTCTGCCTGACTAAAACCAGAAAAATGTTGGATTTCACAATTAGTCCAACTTGAGGAGGAAAATAAGCATTAGCCAAGTAAACATGGATAAATCAGTTGGACGTTATAACTACAAATCAGAGAGGCTTCAATTGATGAACGTGGCACCGCACCATAGTTTCTTCCTCCTACAAAAAACAATCATCACCACACACTCCCACTGCCAGACACCGCTCCACATGGATCACCATAGAGCCACACAAGCTGCAAACAGGGGTTTCCAGCGTGAACCCTCTCTGGACAAACCCAAGGATCCTTGGTTTCCCTCCGTCAGTGCAGCTTGTCCCTGCTAACGGGCTGCTGGGAGGGCAGCGGAGAACATGGGAAACCAGCTTGTTAATTCATCTTCCTGCAGGAGCTTTCTATGGGCCTCCTCTTGTGTGACAAAAGGAGGCTGGAAACAAAACCAACTGGCTCATTCTTTGTTTTTGTTATGCAGTAAAAAAAAACACTAAATGAAGCACATTCCTCACAGTGAGAACAGGTACAGACGTGTTGTCAGCGGTGAAGCTTGTGAAAAAACCAACAAACACAAGAGTTATATGTACAGATTAGCGTTCATTTTAAATAGCTTGTTGGGTAACAGGTTATATTAAGGCTACGTCCACGCATACCACTCAGATCTCTGTCCACAGAAGCATTTAGCTTCACCTCTTACATGCCTGGAATCACATGGCCCTTCACATACTATGGTCATGCAGGGGGTCAGTGTAAAGAAAGGAGCAGATTGTCACTTGCTTAAAACCAGGGATTTCGAGAAAGTTATTGAAAAGAAAGTGTCAGGCTACATCCATACAACCTTTTTAATGTGAAAAACACACAAACTTTGCCACAGAGATGCCTGATGTTTACGTTACTCCGGAGTTTGAGAGCCGCTAAAACAGAGAAGTTGCCGGGGGCTTCGTTTTAGTCTGGACGAGCAGACACTAACAGCCGCTTGCTGACTGGGTCTTGATGATGTAGCCTTCGCATGTTAGTATGGACGGGGATTGAAACTGATAGGGAGCCAAAATGTTTTGTGGACAGGAATTATTTGCTGTTTTTCAAACAAAAACAAAAACGTTTTGTCCTTTGGCTGAATATGATCTAAAGGTCAAGATCAGTGGATGGTCTGGAAAAAGAAACTGTCTGTCTTCAGTTTACACTGAAACAAGCTCTGGCTGTTTCCTAAACAAAGCTCACAGGGTTGAGAGGCGCCTCAGGTGAGACAGAAATAGACTCAGCTCATCTTTTTGTACTGTGAATTCATCTCTAATCCACAACAAGGGCACTGATGTAACACCACGTTGCATCATCAGACACTCCAGATTGGATGAACTATTGTCAACCTTTAAATCACCTGTATGTGCCGTCAGATTTAGTCTGAAGCCGTATCAGTCAGTTTGTTGACGGTAAAAACGTGTGTGTCGACCTCAGCGTTCCCCCGGGGGTCGTTTTCATGTTGTCTGGGACAAAGACTGGGCTCCAGGACAGAAAGGTCAGTGCCCTGAACCACTGACCTGAAACTGAGGAGATTTCCCAGAATAAACGTTGGTCCGATACTTCTCGGTTCACACGTACGTGGAGTCAGGAAGTAAAAAGCAGATACTGTGTCTATAACAAGCAGAAACCGTACTTGATTTAAGAATAAATATAATAACAAAGTGCTTCACACAAAAGTCTGTGGCAAAGTTAAGATTGGATTGCAATAAAAGAAATTCTGTTCAGTCCAATTTAAGAGCCACATCACAACATACTAAGGTCAAGACCTTCGGTTGAAATAGAGAAACCCACCAGTTCCCACAGGAATTTAGATTTGACCCTCTCTGGACGTCACATTCTGCAAGTTCATCAATCACGATCCGTGACCCCAGAATGGCGACCTGAGGAAAAGAGTCGCAGAGGCCAAATCCGGCAAGTAAGACGGGCCGGGACCGGTTTGTTCTGCTTGTTGTTTTCCAAAAACAAAATGTGTTTGCATGATGGAGGATCCAGTTTCCTTCACGCCACCATTCAGGACACGTGTGCGACATAGCGATGGTGTCAGCTCGAGTCACAAGAAAGTAATCAGTCACAATTTCCTGCTGAGCTAATACGGGAAAGGTAAAAACTTTTTTTCCCATATGTCTAAAAGTACGACTGAACTTGCATCAATCTGCAAGTCGATTAGACAATAGCTTAATAATTTCAGTCATATGTCAAACAAAAGAACGAAAGCTTTTCTGGGTGTTTCTGTTTTTCTTTGTCTAATAAGATAATAAACTGATTTCCGATCACAAATAAACTAATTATCTTCGGACAGACGACAGCTTTAGGTTCATGGGACGCGGATGTTAAAGAACTGATTATCATTCAGATCAATCGATACCGAAAAGAATAGTTTCTGCCAACCACTTATTTTTGTACAAAAGGGAATTTCCGAAAGCCGGAGACTCCGAGTGAATCCATCACAATTAACACGGAGCTTCGTTTGGTTTCTTCATTATCGTCTCGTTTCATTGTGCCCACGTTGCTTTGTCATATCACTGCGCTTCATTATGTTTCACTGTGTTTGCTGTCAATCAACTGCGGCGCACAAAGAAAACAGGAAGCACTGCCAGAATATTGGATGAGCTGAACGTTTGTGTGTCTCTCCTCATTTCAAGCCTGGTTTGACGCTGGGAAATAAACGACAATTAGATAGGAATCATGTTAATATACGAAAAAGCCGGCGAAACTGTTTACAGCACGTGTTGCCAGGAGATAAAAACTACAAGCCAGACACAGGTAAACAATCAATATGTGAGGAACAGGCATTGGAATTGTGCGTCTGATGCAGAGACATCCAGACGGCTCGGTAAAACAAAGCAGTGTCTGTTCTCCTGCTCTTCAGAGACAGATGTGAAACCAGCGGGGGAGACGCACCCGCTCTGCTGTCTCCTGCTAAATCTCGGACCAATTCTTCATTGATTTCTTTCCCCATTTCTGTGACAAGGTAGAGAATAGGTTTCAAAGACATCACACCCTCAGAGCTCGAACCCGAATGTAGCAACAGAGGAAAAGGCTTTAGGTTGTTGTGCCGCGGGGGGAGATAACGTCTGGCTGGGCTTTGCCGACAGGGCCTCGCCTGCTGGGGAAACAGCAGCCATGACCCATTTCTCTGCTCCGTGTGGAGCTCGTCTCTGGTTTGGATACGGTGAGATGGGCTGAGCAGACGTCTGATGTTTGGGAAACAAAGGTGACGTCACACAAAAGGGCAAACGGAGCCTGTTGGAGTAGAAACACAATGAAAAGCAGTTCCACATCTACTGGGTCTACTTGGCGTGTCTGTTATTTAGGACTCAAGGAAGTGCAGCATAGAATTTAGTGCGATTTTGACACTGTACGCTTATCTCCAGACATTTTCTGGAACTTTGCGTGTGCTTACCAGGTTTTTAGGTAACACTAAATGCCAAAAAAGGAATAATCCTTAAATTAGTCCGACTCTGACGTCCACTTCTCAGCCTGCGATCGTATGACAGGCTGGTGTTGGATTTAACTTCCTGTTCTGTCTAGTCTTGCGTGTTGGATGCCAAATATTTTGGTAACAGTCGAGGCATGTCTGGATGAATCCGTGAGGAACTTTAAAAGTCACCCACGGCTGAAAGACACAAAGCCGTCACTTTAACAGCTGTTGGAAAACAAAGCCAGAGAGAAAGACACTCATCAACATCAGATAATATCAGCCCCTTCACTTTCCAATGTCCTACTCAGTCCTACGAAAGAAATAAAATCCCCCAGAAAGCTTCAAATGGTTCCAGCAAAAATTCCCTTCATGAGATTTTAATCCAGTGCCTCATGCTCGCTTTTAATTTGGTCAAATCCATAAAACACACACACCTGTGTGGATCAAACTAAACTCCTGCTGAAGCCCGATGACAACATTTAACAAAACTTCATGTAACTACAGAAAAAACACGTCTCCTACAGTTCAAGTTAACCTCAAACATCCTGCTTTCTTTAGTCTCCCACAGAGGAGAAAATGAGTAGCTTTTTAAATAGAAACACAAACAGCCATGTGACGTTTTAGACCAACACACACACACACACGCAATTACTGAGTGTATGAGAAAACGTTGGGTTTGCGGGCTCTCTAGCTGACAGTGGATTGAAAAGAGCAGAAGTTTTCCCATGTGTTTCAATGCATGTCATCTGTAGGAGGCGTGTTAGCCTCCAAAGAAAGAAACGACTCAAGCTGAGCACAAGAGAAACCTCATCTGGGAGCTCGCGGATTCCCTGACGGACCGAAATAAACACAAAGGCAACAGAGATTTGTTCTGTCGTTTCATCAATTTAGCTTCTGATTAAAGGGGAAAGTTATAGGTTTGATTAAAAAGAGAGTTTTGAGTGATTCTCTAATTTGGGATCCCCTTTATGTTGTGCACTTGTGAAACTTTTATTTCATTCCTTACAATAAAAAATTAAATAAACTCTGTGTATCCTCCATTCAGACCAGGTCTAATTAAAAAAGTCTTACAATTACACTTCAGCTGGGCAAACACACATTTTAGAAATGTTGTTAAACCCACACTGCACGAGTAAATGTTTCATTTCCAAATGAAGCATCGTGTCCTCATGTCCTGGTTTCACTTTCACAGTGATTTGCCATTTCCTCAGAACCATCCTGGTTATGCATCAGTTGTGCCCAAAGACGACCACACCAAAATGTTATGACTTATCAGAAATGCATCTGATCGCTGGTTGCTGCCCCCTGTACGACAAACGATGAGGCTGAAGTGTGGTTGGACTATAAAAAGAGTAGAAACGACATTTCTATTCCAAATATGACAACATTGGACATTTTGACCAGATCCAGGATTATAACCACGACATGTAGACTTGTCCGATCCGAACTGTATAACCAGGGAGGGTGTAAAGCACATTTACATCCATCAAACCTGCAAATGAGTTTCCCTAACTTCTGCTAACGTCCTCCACCCCACCCCCAATCAGAATTTCTTTGGGATCCACTTAAACGTTCCAGCCATTGACGTGTAGCAGGGCAATAAAAGAGCTCAAGTTGCCCCTGTGTTTTCACCGGAGACGCAGTGTGGCCAACAAACAAGGCGAGCGAAAGGCTAACCCTGTTGTTTAGAGCCAACTACATCCTGTACAGTGTAATCCCTAAACGGAGGTCTTTTGTTGTGAAGGCCTGAGCTAACTGCAGGGTGTGGTGGTATTACTGTACCATACCTCAACAGGGCTGTCAGCACGAAACAGAGCTGCCCTCATCTCACACAAAACCCCAGAGAAAGAAGAGAAGGGAGGTTCGACACAAACCAAACCAGAAGCGAGACGAGGAAATAAAAAGGAATTTAAGCGGTGTTGTTTTGTTGAGAAAACACCACATGGATTATGGTTCAGACAAAAGAAGGCCTGCGGTCGACGAGCTTAAATCATATTCATGGGCTCTGAACAAAATCAGGTCATTTCATAATGTCGTATCCCGAGCGACGGCGGAATCCAGCCTCGGCGTGACAGTGATATACAGTAAACACTCCTGCAGGCGGAGAGCAGGCGAGGGGACGGAGGACGGCAGAGACACGTGAGGGAATGCATCACCAGACCTGTTATTACAACAGGACGCGGCCATTTGTGGCTCCGCTCGGCGCACATACAGCTGCGGAATTGCATAATATGTGAATAGGAAATTCTACTGATAAACTCGCCATTGTTCCCAAGTGCCAGCAAAATAAACACAACATGGGTTTGTCCAAACAACGCGGCTTCAGGGGATGGATGTTGGAAGGTGCTGTGATCGCCAGTACAGCAGAAGTTTCGTTATGTGTCTGTTTCTTTGCACATTTAAAACATGCAAAAAATATCAGTGATTTCAGTAAAAACGAGAGATCAGAGAGCACAAACCTCCCCCAAGGCCCAACAGTCCCCTTATAAACACACATTCAAATTCACGAGCTTAGAATTTTTTTATTTAATCAAGATCCATGAATTATTCTCTGAGAAAATCAACAAAAAGCACAAGTTTTATCTGTGTATCTAAAGGTTGATAAATCAGTGCTTCCACAGGTATTAATCTGCTGGATAACAGACGACAAACAGACAAATCAAACAGAAGCAGACGAAAAGAGGTAAAAGAGGTCAAAATGACCATTTACACCAATAGTTATAGTTGTACATTAAGATTTGGAGGAAAAAGATTTGACGATTGAATGTTACTGATCAGCTGGAAGCCAAACATCTGAAGAGTGATCATCTCTCCTCCCTCTGATGAAGTGAAACCTTCACAGATGGTCCAGATTCTTCACTCAGCCACAAGGGCTCATGTCAAACCACGTTTCATCTCCTGCCACTGGCCACCCATGGCCGCCCGAATCAAAGTCAAGTCCCTAATTCTTGCCTACAGAGTGACGTGCGTGTCTGCATCTGTCTTCTCGGCCGCTGCGTTTCTCCAAGTAACATCATCTGGCGTCGCCGCCCCCTGAACGCGGGGCAATCCCAGTCCTGGCTCTTCTTGTTTGTGTTGTTCCGTGGAACCAGCTTGTTCTGAGCAGTGACATCCAGCTCCATCTTCAAGAGCCTCCTGAGGAGTCGTCTCCTCTGAGAACACCTTCTCTCCTCACAGCTCTAAAAACTCCCTGACTCGTACTTCTGAAGAGAAAGAGGTGTATTTGTCTGTTGAGTAAATATATCAACTTCCATTTCTCCAGAATCTCTTGCTCCTCCAAAAGCATATTGATGAATAAAATGTACACTTTATGGCTGTGTAGAAGCTGCAGGCTCTCCTCTCATTATCCAGAAAAACACTTTATTATTAGAAAGATATCATTTCGCCATGATCACACAGAAAATGGAGATCCTAGCCTTTTAAATCTAAACATCTAACGACCCTCAAGAGGTTTGGTGAGCGTGCCCTCAGGACTCGTTCTCGCTCACAAACAAACATCTCTCCCCTCCGTTAAACCCTACCCGGGCCTCCTCACAGTATTTGTGTGTGTAACGAGATGAAACTAGGTCTCGGTAAGTGGGTGAAGCTCGGTTGGGAAACGGCGGTTGTGCAAATCCTCCGGGGAGCCTCACGCATGCAGGTTATATCAGGTCATGATCGAAAGCTTGATACCCTGCAGCAGCCGGCAGGATCGGTGTCCTGGCCTGTTTTCATTACAGCCAAGCGCTCCGGGACCGGCTCTGGTGGAATTGGTTTGGCCCCGGGAAGCGGTGGATGAGGAATCCATATTTGCAGCAGAAAATGGAAATGTGCACGCCTGTACGGTGCAATAACCTCATGGGCAGTGGTGGAAGCAGACGTGCACGGCTCAGACACAAAAGGTTGGATGTTTGCATTGTTTTTGTGCCTCTATTTACAAGAAATGGCCTTTTTCTGATCAAAACACACGATTGTTATTGATACATTTTAGTGTTGCTGAGCTGAAAAGAGCAAACGGCTCATGATAGGAATTTCTGAACGCTGTATTTCATCCACGCATACCAACTAAATAGAAAGTCACCATTTCCCAGGATCACAACACAGCGCTGACTGAAGCTCCAGCAGCTCCGACCACGACTTGGAATACGAAATGATTTACAGCGAGGCACATTTTTCACCCGCATTAAAACTGAGAGCTTCTCCCCACGAGCCAGAGGAATACAAATATAAACATCATTTAAAGTTCCTGCGCTCCAGATGAGCTCAATGGCAAAAACAAATGGCTGGTTAAGTCAGGCACTGAGCCCTGTGCACATTCTTCCACTGATGGATTTCTCATCTGTCGTCGAGGTTTCGTCTCTTCTTCAGCATCTGTTGCTTGGAAATTTGAACACGGCATCAATCTGAGGGTGGTAAAAAAAAAAAAAAATTCTGGAACTGCTTCCGTCATGTGAAGGTGCAGAAACCTGAGCAGCGTTGGTTCCGTAAATAGACAGTTTAGAATATCACAGGGAAAAGCAATGAGGGAAAAATGTGCCTGTGGTGAGTTATTGTGACATTCATTTATTATTCCTGGTAATGCGTAAAATATTCACGTGCACAAAGGGTATGTATAAAAACACGCTACGGTTTATCATTTGAAAAGTATTCCAGGAAATATGGTGGTGAACTCATGCATAGTTTCAGCATTGAGTTTGTATTGAAAAAGCAATATTTCTGTCACAGCCCGTGGTCAGTGCCTCAACCTCGAAATATGACGAAAAATAACATCTTTATACTAAAGGCTGCAACGATGCAATAAAGAGGAGACGGAGGGAACAATATACAGTTTGTGAAAGTTCAGGGAGTGAACAGCTCGGTAATGATATGAACGTACTTTTCAGGCTGACTCTTCTCTGCCAGTCAGAGGATCTTGACCTTTGCTGATTGCTTCACGGCAACTAGTCCCATTTGGTGGGCTCCTCCAAACACGGCCAACAAATGTGTCCGTCCATTCCTGAGCGACGTGCGGATCCTTCTCTGGGCAAAGCGACCCCAGGATTTATTGCACAACAGCAACAAAGCTAATGAGCGTAGTTAACAATGCAACTGTCAATTGACCAGACCGTCTCTTTTCAGTTTAACCCCTGACCTCTGAAAGATGCAGCCCCTGACTTTGGACACAGCTCTAGTTGTACTACTGTATGGAAACCTACCGCCGTGGGACCAGTTGATACGTAACTTTTGAAACAAGCCACAAATGGTGTGCATGTCATCGGTGCATAAACAAACTCCTCTGGATTCAATGTTCTCTTATGGGAAGAGAAAACTTACATTCAACCAAATGCGCTTAAAAACCCACTGGAGTTCAGATGTACATCGTTTCCACAGGACAGGGTCCATGTGAAATAAATATAATGGTTACAGTTAACCAGTTAAATTCATGTTGAAGAAAAGAAACTTCTTTAGTGACAAACTGTACGTCCTATACCAACAGCTTTACATACGTTAAGGAGAATAAAGGAAAAAGTTAAAAACATCTCTGTTAAAAGTATTTTCTGGAGCAGTACCATTGCTCAACTCTACTATAACTATGAATATTAAATCTGAAGGCCTGTATTTGTGTGGCTGCTTCTGCTCAGATTGAGTTTGACTGCATGGGGGGGGGGGACATAGCATTGAGACTAAAACCACTCCGGATGGCGGTGAGCAGAAACTGGATCAAGCTGTTGACCACACGTTTGCCTGCGTTGGTGCATGTGTGTCACAAAGAGAAAGGCAGAAGTTATTTTTAAGTCTTTTATGTGATGGTGCTGGAGGTCCTCGGAGTTTCTAAATATAAAACTCAGCCATCTTGAAAACCCTTGAAATGTGCCGTGTTGGTGCAGTTGACGACGCTGAGGTTTGATCGGTGGATTGATTATTGTGTGCTAACGATCACTGCCATGTTGTGAACATCTGTTTTTTTTATGCTAGCCTAATGTGGCCAGTGGTTGAATGTTTTCATTGCAGCCATCTGCCTACAAAGCTTCAACCAAAAAAGGAACATGCATCAAAATAACTTAATTCCTTCAGTTAAACCCAGTGAGTCCAACGAATCCAGTCCGTTGTTGCCGCAACACAAATAAATGAGTTTGTTTACAGGCTTAAAAAAGGCAAATCAAAGGTAGAGGGAGCAACAGGATGAATATGAATATTTCTTTACTCTCTTTATCGCTTTTTAATGTTCAGCAGTTGCAACCGATCCATTCACTTCACCAACAAATACGAGTAATGACTTGCGCTCTTCAAACGCATTCATGCACAACACTACATCAGTTAACTTTCTTTTTCCATTGTTGTTGTTCAACAGATTGTCGGTTTGTGCGACCTCCTGGGTGGTGCCCGGTGTGGATTCAAATCCTGCGTGACCCCGTTGACGTAATCGCTTCGTTTCCATTGCATGTTCGATACCAAAAGAAGTCCCACATTTCAGCGTGTCTCTTCACGTCTCCTCCACCCGCGGTCGACTCCAAATCCAGATGCAAGCCAAAAGCTCGCTTTACTTTTCAGCCGCAGATCCCGGGCAGAGCTCTGTGTCCTGACAACAGCAACCAGAAGGCAATCAGACCGTTCTCGAGAGCCACAATTAGATTTGTAGAGTTTTCTTCGCTCCAGACTTGGTGTTGAGCAATCAGCCAACCTAGACTACACCCTGCTATGAGTTCATTAAGAAACTACCCACACTACACCCATTCATCTCAGTCAGCAGGGGTATGCAGGAAACCAGAATCCCAATTTCCAATACACCGCCAGTCAAACTACGGGCACACACTCGCACACAAAGACCTCAACATGGCCGGCTTGCATTGTATCAGGGACGTTGCTTCCTGCGCGTTCACATGTTTGCTCAAGTCCTTTGCTTTGACTGTGCTTTCTTCAGGTATTTTAAGGATTAGCTTGAGAAAACATCAGCATGCAGGTACGACCACAGGGGATCAAAGCCACGGCGAACACGAGAAGTGCCTGGCTAAATAAAGCGGGAGGGAGGAAAGGTTAACTTGTACAGTGCAGGCAGAAGGAGCTAAAAGTAGGTCAGCTGGCAGAGAGCCGTTTGCCTCGCAACGAAATGGTGAGTAACGGGACCGTAGGTGGAGGCAGAGGTCAGGAATCCCTCTTAGAGACGACTTTGTTTTCCCTGTGTGCATATCTAAAAGTGTGTGTGTGTGTGTGTGTGTGCCTGTGTTGCACTCTGGAGCATCGTCTGTTGAAAGCCAGAGGCACCGGTGGTCCTCCCCAAACCCCAACATGTTTGGAGTTGGGGGTTGTTGCCTCGTTTGGATCCTTCACTTCCCAGAATCCCCCCCCCCATCTCCCTGCATTGCCCCTGCCCGCAGCGCACAAAAGGATGGATGGATCCTCTCCATAAATAACCGGCAGAGCAAAGCCAAAACCACTATGTTTTTCTCTCCATGCTTTGTTTCAAAGGACCCGGACAGCTCGCCCCAGAAAGTGTCTCCTGTCCAAATGTGCTGGATTCATCACGCGGGGCAGATAAATCTCTGGCACACATTTCAATGAAGGGAAAAAATACAAGCGTTGGAATTTGATAAATACAGAGGGGAAACCGTGATCTGAAATTGAATATGATCAGATTAGACTAACTTGTCTGCGCACAAGATTATAAATACCGAATAATGTCAAAATGTGTTGATAGAGTAGACAGTTGTGTGAAATGAAATGAGTGATTGACAGTTTTGACACTGGATTAACGGTTGTAGGCGATTCATCAAGCGAAGATGTCAAACATTGGCTTGTTTCAACTTCTCAAACTTTTTCGTCTGTTTCATATTATTTAAACTTGTGATTAACTGATTACTTTTGGAGGATTTAAGTGTGCGTCAGTCAGACAAAACA
Source organism: Hippoglossus stenolepis (assembly GCF_022539355.2). NCBI lineage: Eukaryota > Metazoa > Chordata > Actinopteri > Pleuronectiformes > Pleuronectidae > Hippoglossus > Hippoglossus stenolepis. The sequence continues at coordinate 4,661,466 of NC_061499.1, forward strand.
AGAAATCAAATATGTCACTTTGGGCTTTGTGACGTTGTGGAGATCCAGAGTGTGTTCGGTCTTAAATAAGACACAACTGAGTCCCGATGAAATGAATAAAAATGGACAAAATAATGAGCTCATTCAGACCAAGACATAAACTGGCTCTCCTCTGTGTGTCCCACAAAGACAAGTTAAAACTTGCATTAAAAAATCCTGAGGAAAAATGGTATTGGGAAATAAAGACAGACTTTAAATCTGAGATTGCAATGAAGGGAACATGTTCTGCAGTGGACTGTTGCAGGGTGAAATAAGATCTCATTACAATGAGCTTTAATGAGCTTTCTACACGATTACTTTATGGTTTAATTAGATATTTTGTACGAATGTATTACCACGATCCTTTAATGCAAAGAAACATCAGTTGAACGATTAGTATTTGACTCTCTGCTCATCAGCTAATCAGAAAAATAAATGGCCAATTAATTGAACAAGCTCCCGTTAATGACGCTGAGAGACTTTTGACACATACGTGTAAAAACACCCTCATCATCTCTTGCTCGGCTCGACTTGTCTCCTTTCACTCCCCACGCTGCTGCAGCTTCACAGCACCCGGGGATTAGTGGCCTGATTAAAGCTTTGTGTGCTGCTCACACTTCGCTGCAACACACATCACATACAGTAAACACACGTGCTCACAGACACACAGTCACAGACACAACTCTCCAATCAGACAGAGAACATGGGAGGTGGGGGGTCAATACGATCAGTCTGTCACCTTGCCAACCGGAGCTCTTATCACACTTCCCGCCAGGCGGAGAATCTCACAGCAATCACACAGCCCGTCGCCGCCGCTTCAGGATCAGGGCAGACGCACACTGTAGGTCTGTATCCTTGTGCTGGGCTGTATTACCCTGCACAGCATGTCCTCCCTTCTCACTCTGATCTGCTCACTTTACACGTTGACACTAATAACACGTCATAAACACAAAAATCTGAAGTTAGTAGGACGTGAACAGTGCTGAAGTTCAACTGCTGCCACACGTGACACGAGACGAGATGTGACGCGTACAGACAGGACATCAGGGTCAAAGTGACTGGAACGATCCGGATTCAGCGTCAAGCAGCCACACACTCCTGCAGAGAGGAGAGAAGTTCTTTTATGACGCAACGCAGTGTTTTAACTTCATTGTTGCGACGCCCCGTTTATCCAGGAACACAAATATGAATTCAGTAGGTTTCTATAAAGATCAGTTGTACATGTGAGTGATGAGAAGAGAGCAGAGGAGCAGAGTCTCTTGTTGACCCGCGTTGTGTAACGCACCTCAATGCAGTGGCGCTGCCAAGACTGCTAAATAAAATCCTGGGGGAAACACTTGAATGGGAATGTCAACACATTATCAGGCATCATCACACTCAAATCACAGCCCAGACTCGAAATCAGTGTGCACGACCTTCTCTGTCTGACACACTCCCACTGGTTCTACTACACCAATACTTCAAATGTTTAAAACAGATTTAAACGTGTTGTTGAACCATGTAAATTACATCGAAACGTATCACAACAAAAATGTTTTCATGCGATTGAACTCTCAGTGTTTAGCTCTTTAGTTACGTTTGCATTGACGCTTTCATTTCAGGTTTTTTGTTTTAGCACTTTCCTCATTTACCCCTTGCTTTCAGCTATAGGCTTTATTCTAGAGGCTATGTATGACAACTGGAGAACACACTGGGGCGCGAGTTGTACGTGATACCACAGGGATAACAACGCTCGAGATAGAGGAAGAGAGGTTCAGGAGGATCAGGTCCGACAAAGCTGTTTGCTGACTTATATCTGAAAAGTCTGCTGCCGTCTGTTGGACTGAGGGAAATACTGTACACGGCTTATTGTTCACTGGAGGGGATGATTGGGTGCCAGACCTGAGCCTATACGGTGTCAATATCAAGTGTATGACCTCGGTGTCCTTGCATTGCGAGTGCAAACCGGGCTTTTGCACCTCTCTTGTTTCCATTAATACAGCTCTGTTGTATGCAGGGGAACCTGTGTGTCGTCTGAATTTTAAAAAACTGCTCTTGACACTGAAGCATTATCCTGCAGTTGCTGGTGACAGAATGATGAACAGTTGGCTCTGCAGCAGAATACAAGACCAATCCAGAGGCAAATTACTCACTGGGGAAGGTGTGCCCGGGCAATGTACAATGAATGAACAAGTGAGAGGGATTGAAAAAACAGAGTGAACATTGAACTCCGGGTTTTAAAAGATGGCCTTGGCGCCCAGTTAAGAGTAATTCACGCTCACGGTGAGCATTAACGTGTGCAGCACAATCTAAGTCTAATACAGACTTTTATGGCCTTGTTTTTCAGCGGCCGTGGATCATTTATATCACTGCCAAGTTGAAGGCCAAATAAAGCAAAGCCTCTAGCCGCGTACAAGGAGCCATTCAGGCCCATGAAATACAACTGTGACAATCAGACGTAAATGAAAACCCCTCATGTTAGTGAGGTTGGTCAAACTGGAGCCTCGGAGCGGTTGCTAAAGGTTACGGAGCTATAGAGCTGCGACTGTTCCCCTCTGATCTGTGGTTGATTCAGCAAATGATGCAGAAGGGAATTAATCAACTGTAATGTTTGAGCAGTGCGACTGAGAACATCCACCGCAGCACGTAGCGACTGTCAGAGCCGCCGTGAGGCGACGACTTGAGAAGCCCCGATGTCAGTTTGAGTTCATTGTTTTTCGAATCATCCGAAATTCCCTCTGCAAATGGAAAAACCACTTAGATCGAATTTTTGTTTGTGTATTTTGTGTGTGTGCGAATGTGAACGCGGCTCCGAGGAGGATATCAGAGGATATTTAGGCTTAAAACGTGGTGTGAATGACGTCGTTTCGTGTCGAATATGAACGTCTGGGCTTGCAGACACTTGGATGACACCACACGAGCAGCATGGAGGCGTGTTGTGGTTTTTTTCTTACGTTTGAAAAATGTATCACCAGTTCCTTCAGTTGTATTGGATTCGGCTGCAACGCTGTTCACCCCCGAGATTCCCAAAGTGCTTTGTGGACTCAAACACTTCACCCCCATCCCATCAGCATAGTGGAGAGTAGATCATGAGTGAATTTACATTTTTCGGTGAACTAGGCATTCAAGGGGCATTCAATCAACGTTTAGGGTACAAATGGCAGAAAAACATCGAGAACCCAACTGTGTGTCAGACTCACATTTTGTCACTTCTCTCTGTCTTGTGTGTTTTGGACATTCCTCTCTGCGGCTGCTCGGCCACGAGGCTGCACGAGGTCACAGGGCACAAAGAGGGAGACACTGAGGACGAGTGGGGGGCCTCGCCTCTCTGAGAGCAGACTGTGGAGTTGGGTGGTGGTGTAGGGGGGGTGGTCCCATAAATCTGTCTGAGCTGGTTTGCGAGAGTTGGAGGGGCAGACTTTCACAGGGAGCAGCGAGGGGCCACCTCTGCCCGGCCGGCACAGAGGAGCTGTTGTCAGGCTTTTCCTCCTCCTCCTCCTCCTCCTCCTCCTCCTCCTCCTCCTCCTCCTCCTCCTCCTCCTCCTCCTCCTCCTCCTGCTTCTGTCCATCCACGGAAATCTGCAGTGATGATCCCTGCTTCAGGCAGCAGAGCCCTGTGATCTCCACTTATGGAAGATGTATGGCTGTTCTGGCCTGCGTTAAACCCGGGGTCAGATCTGCGGGGGCACTTATGCAACCCAAACATCACAGACACCTGGCGGAGATGAAAGACGGGCGGCTCGTTTTTCACTCGCTCTTCACTTCCGCGCTGAAATGTGCCATATGCCTCATGTACAGTCGGTATAAGACCACAAACACCGTGGTCATGGTGGCAGTTGTCATGGCGACCGGTACTCACCAGTCTTTCCCTGGCTGCTGAGATTCGAAGTGACGGTTTTGAGCTTCAACTCTAACTTATTAGGATTATTTTGCAAAAGTGGCTCTTGTTCAACGATCTAGGCTCATGTTCTAAAGCACATGGGGCAAAACGATTTTGGTGTTGGCTGGTTTAATGTCGGAAAAAACCTTAATGCACCCGGAGCGAGGTTCAAAAGATTCCTACTTAGTCTTGCAGGTAATAGTGGACGTGTTTCGGGCGTGACGTGCAATAAACCAATCAGGGTGACGTCTCCCATCCTCTTTAAAAGCCAAAGAAGGATTGTTATTTAAATGGCGGATAGATAGTAAGAGAGAAAACCGTCTCTGTGAGTAACATGCAGAGGATTTGCATGTTGTGCACCCGTCTATGATAATATTACCTTTTCATAACAGGGAAATACTGATTTCAGATCAGGTTTTACTTAAGTGCACTTCTCCTTTAACCTTTCTCTGCAAAACATCTACAATGCATCTGATCACACTTCATCCTAAGACCAACTCACCCATGGGTGTTCAGATGGGTGCAAGTGCATTTTCCATTTGAACAACTAGAGCAGTGCCCGTTCTAAATGACCACAACTGCGTCCAAAACTAGCAGAGACACTCGCATTGTCCCCGGCTCTGCTCTGCACAGGGTGCACGATCTGATCCGTCATTTCCACCACCTCCGAGCTGATAACACATGTCAGTCTTCAGTTGGAACCAGCTGAAATTACAGAAACGACACTGGAGAACTGAAACTAATAGACTCATTCAGTCCAGCCAGATGTTGTGAAACGGGTATAAACAACCTTATTTCAGGGCTGTTATCTTCCACAGCGCTGATACAAACAAATGGGAAAATGAGTCGCGCTTGTCAGAGGAAACAGGTGCTCACATGCACATAATCACACGGCACACACAGAAAAGAATGGACCCCCGTACCCACTTGTGGCCCAGAGAATGGGCTCCAGCTGGCCATGGTGTATATTACACAAACGAGTGTTTTGAGTGCCGCTACGAGAGGCATTCATCTGAGGATATGACTGTTCGGGGGGGGGGGACAATGAGATCCGATAGGGTCCCTGTGATTGTGATAAATGAGCTGACGCAAATTAGAGCACACGGAAACACATGAGAATCAGGCTAATTACAGGAGATGTTTGCCACTTTAAAGAAGGCAGGGGCACAGAAAACAGTCAGAAACAAACACATGTGCCCCACGGACAGATTCAGAGAGAATGGGCACAAACAGAAAAACAACCCTGCTCCCCTTTTATATATATATATATGTATATACACAGAAAGGACATGGTTGTGTTGTATGAAGTCTGTATATCTCTTTATGGTCGTCTTTGAAGATGCAAAATAAGATATTTATTGTATCTGTAAGAAGTGTCAAAGATCAAGTTTTGTAAAAGATAAACTATTATTCAATTATGATTAAAACTATTCTTACAACGTTCACCTTAGGAGTGCAGGATGTTTTCTGTGAATGGGGTTGAGGAAACAGAGATGGTGTAGTGTCACCCCCCCCTCGCGCCAGTTTGTCAATTAATTATCTAAAAGATTCCCAACTCAGCATTAAACAGAAGCTCTGACTGATGAGAGTATGATAAATACTACTTTGCAGAAACAAGACGAGAGCGTGGTGATGCAGAGCGAAAGGAGGATTTCCTGGGTGTTTCTCGGCTTGTCAGAGATCAGCCTGGGTGTCTCTCGTCACCTCTGCCACATGCTGAACTGGGCGAATGGAGGCAACACCTCGGCTGTCTTATACATCAACACGGCGACAAATCGGCCCATTGCTATAGTAAGTAAAATTATCTCTAACACCACTGCCTTTATAAGATCATATAGACAAACGTATTTTGATTTACAGTCCTTTTTTTGTACTTGGTGGTGGATTTCTTTGAATTAATATATTAATTTGTAAAAACATGCACCACATACACATACATTTATATTTATAACATGTGATATCACTGTATTAGCTTATGTATTGATCCTTCTGCCAGTTTTCGTGTTGATATTTTAGAATCAAGTGTTTTTTCTCACATCTGCAGTATCAACGAACAAGTTTTACAAACCAACTTTTAAAGCAGGATTTGTCACAATGGTTGATTAACATCTCTAGTTTTTACAATATAATAATCTGTGTAGCACATATAGTCTCCTAAAAGACAGTGTTGCCATGGGAAACGAGGCAGGAAGAATCCACTACTACCTGCATCCTTTCACCTAAACCACTACCGACCAATTACCTCTGGATAACGTGCTGCAAACTGAAAGTGGTAGTTATTGGTTTGTAAGTAGATGTTTGCGTCACCTGGCTTCACCTCTGAGAAAAAAGAATATATATATATGATGTATTTATTTATTCAAAGAGGAACAGGATGAAGGTGATTAGCTGTAGAAGTTAGTAGGTGTTGCAGTTTGCAGCTGAACCAACAGAAACATTTCCGCACAGAAGACAAATGCAACATAATCACACTTCCTTTCACTCTCTGGGTTAAAGTACTTCTCAGAAAAACACTTGAAACTCCCGGATGTGTGTTCAGAGGAACTGTTTTCAAAGAAGACGAGGTCAAAACCTGGCTGAGACATGTGGGTGAAACTGTTCTAAACAAATATTTTTAATGGAAAGTCGCTCAATTCTGGAATCGGCAACGAAAAAAGTGGCTAATTGTTATTATAAGCTAATTGGCATATTCGTGATGTCATTTTTTTGCCTATTTGCGACCATTTTATATATTATTTTATTATTTTTCATGGTGTGTCTCTTTGCGGTGGTTGAATTATGTTGTGGTCATTTTGTATCTGCTCCTCGTGATTTTGTATCTTGTTGAGGTCGTTTTGTGTCTCTTTTTTTCACATATTTTATTGTGTATCTCGGTACAGTCATTTTGTGTCTTGTGGTCATTTTTTTTTCCTGTTTGTGGTATATCTGTGTCTCGTTATAATAATTTTGCGTCGTGTGATCATTTCCTGTCTCTTTGTGGTCATTTCCTGTCTCTTTGTTGTCATTTTTGTGTCTCACTCTCCGGTCGTTTTGTGTCTCTTTCCAGTTATTTGTGTCTTTTCCAGTGACCCTTCTCTCACGTGTGTCTGATATTCCCTCTCACTATTTCATCCACTTAAGACAAGGAACACTTCTAAATTCATAAATCATTATACGCCCTGTTTCATTATAACTTACACAAAGAAAAAACATCATCACTCTAATAGAGCGTGTCTATTTTAGCAGAATAACACACACACACACACACACAAACTTCATCCACTGTCGTAGGGTGGCAATGACGTCAGTTTTCAACAGAGGAGGCGTAGTGTGTGTGTGTGTGTGCGTGCGTGTGTGTGTGTGAAGGGGGCGGGCGGGGACAGACTCTGCCTGCGGACCAATCAGCGGCTGTGTATGTAGACGAGCTGCAGAAGAGAGAGAGAGAGAGAGGATCTGGTTCGAGCAGCAGAAAGTCGCAGATTCTCCTCCGTGTGTGTTCGTGTGTCTGTGAGCGTGAAGCCCGGATGGCTGCTTGACTCATCCTGTTCACATGTGTCGCTCTCTGCTGCGATAGAAAACACGAACGGATATTTCCTCCTACTTTTTTTTTGGTTTTTGTTTTTTGTTTTGTTTTTGTTGTTTCGTTGGTTGTTGACCGCCGGAGTCGCAGAGACGAGCTGAAGATGAAATATAAAGTAAGTGACGCTCGGATCCACTTTGTGTCGCCTGAGGTCAAAGTGTGTTAAGTTGTTTCTCTGCTGATCGTTATTATCCGACTTCCTTAAATAGATGCCCTCGGGGTAGTTTTCTTCAAATAAGGATGGTGTGGTGTATTTTCTGGTTAGAACTGCCTGGTAGACGCATACATGAATAAGTGTGTGTGTGAGTGTGAGTGTGAGTGTGCGAGTTTGAGCGTATGAACGTGTGTTTGAGTTTGTGTATGAGTGTGTGAGTGTGTGAATGTGTGGTTGTGTGCTTGAGTGTGTGAATGTGTGATTGAATGTGTGATTGAATGTGTGCTTGAGTGTGTGAATGTGTGTTTGAATGTGTGGTTCATCTTTGCATAACAGTAAATGCCACCACAGGGGCGCAAATAGATTAAATGTGGAACCAAATCCGGGCCCCTATGGACCCCCCACCCCCCCACACAGATAAAGATAAATGTTGTTTAATAATAATTTCCCCTTTTCGTTTTTTTTCTTTTTATTTACACCAAACTAATAGTAGTAAAGTAAAATCTCTGTTAAATGTCTTGTTTTGCCCAAACAACAGCCCAGAATCAAAAGATAATTCACTTCACTGTCATGTATGACAAAGTATACATTATGCAATTTGTAAAAGCTTGAACCAGCAAATATTTGTCGCTTTCTCTTTCAGATTTGCCAATGCAATGTTTGCTTTGTAGCTGAGCTTTCAGCTTTACACTGTAATGCATTGATTCAACATTATTTAGCCCAATACAGCTAAAAATAGAAAGTTTCCACTGCATTAACCTTACATGCAAATGTCTAGCACATAATATGCATTAAAATATTTTCCACTTGTCGCAGGGATCATGTGACACTGTCACTAATCAATGATTCAGCTTGTTGATGCTGTGGATCTCTCCGACTGATCTTCACCTCATCACGTAGCCAATCACTGACTCTGTTATTATCCGTCACTGCTCATCTCCAGGTTCATTTTGTGATGCGCAGCCTTTTTACATGTCACAGCTCGATGCTCTTTTCCTTCTGTGGACCCTGGTTTAGCTTCTCAGCTCTTAGCAGCGTCTCAGGGAACGTTCAGATTGTTTGTGACACTTTATCAAATTGTCATCTGCTCCGTCTGCTTCAGTCTAAATTCTTCTTCACCATAAAAGGGAAGCAGACACTGTTTTCTCTCTCTCTCTCTCTGTGGTGCAGCACTATGCGAAGTGTGAAGATGATTCAGGCGCTCGGAGAAAAGTGGCTTCACTTTTTAACTGACTGTTTCCCTAAGTGCGAAGCTGCTGTTTGACAGCAGGGCTGTTTGAGCCGGACTCCAGACTTGACATAGCTCCTGCTGTAACGTGTGTAATTTGGGTGTTTTTTCCTCAGTGCCTGCTGGGCCTGGTGTCAGGGCTTGGTTGTGATAGGAGGGCGTGCTCACAGTGCATCTGCGTCATGGTCCTAACTGACTCATTGTCCTGTTGAGTACACAGCTCTCAGAGCCGGGGGAAGTCGAGGGTGATGGTGAAAGTGTGGGCGACATGCCAGTGAGAGTAGAGAGGGAGTAACTCAGACCTGATCTCTGTCGTCATTATTCATCCATAAAAGACGAAAGGTCTGTGGATGTGAATGAATGTGATCAACTCAGACGTTTGCTGGGTGCACAGATCTGCAGCCTCTTTGACGTAGGCCCTCGTCTCCCTGTCTGTGTTTGCCTTGAACATTCAGACTTGATAAGGAAGTGCGTAGAAACCTTGCAGCCGCCTCTTTGCTCATGATAAACATATCTGCATTATGTAACACAGCCAGAGGAAAAGAGGGCGGCAGGGAGAGAGAGAAGCGAGGTGGGAAATCAGGCCCCTTCACGGTCAGATGACACATTTTGTGACAGAGCTGTGTTCAGCACGTTTCGTGCGACTCCCAGATCCATAGTAAGAGCTGTTAAAGTTTACAGTGTCACAGTTTACGACGCCCCTCTCTGCTTTCGCTCTTGATCCCAGCCATGATTAATTATTCACAGCTATATCAAGCTCTCCTTTTCAAGAGGAGTGCTAATGTTTAAACAGAAGCACTAACGAGGTCGCCCCCCCGGCGGCGTCCGCCTCCATCACGTGTCCCTGAGGCGAGAGGCTGCAGTCTGACCAGACGCTGGCCTCCCTCCTCCTCGCTGACATCAGAGGTGGTTTCCAAACAGGTGTTCAGGTGTGAAGGCAAAGCTTTTTGTTCCATAGGTCACGTAATGCGTATAATCCCCGTGATGGGTCCGACAAACAGGCGGATCTCTTACAGTGCGAGTGGGGCCCAGGGATTTCTGAGAACAAGCAGCAGCATAGGAGATAAAGAAAGAAAGAGACGATGCCCGAGGTGGTTTAAAGGAATAGTTTGACGTTATGGAAAAACCGAGTGGTAGAGTTAGATGAGAGGGAGGCTGTTGGGTAGTTGTCATGTTGTCCTTATCTTTTTATACTGTCTATGTTGTTTATCATTGAGTGTTAGAAGTGCTTCTTTATAACAGAGCTAGGCTAGCTATGTTTCCGTCTTTACACTAAGCTAAGCTAAGCAGCTACTTCATATTTAAAGTACAGACACGAGCATTGTATCAAACTTCTCGTCTCACTCTCCACCTGGAATCAAATGAGCTAGAATGAAGCTGAAGTTTTGAGGCGGATACTGTTCACGATATATTAGCTGATAGTAGTTAAATATTCAAATCCTCAACAACAATGTAGATACTGATCCCTGAGATTTGTAACCAAAAATACATACTGAGCAAAAGTCTTATTGTGAAATGTTTGACAAACTGAAATACCTTAAACCCAATGTGACATTTAACTTCGGCGACTACTCGTCACTTACGAGGTCAAATATCAATGCATCTGCTTCGAGCTAACATCGGGCATCCGTGTGTCTCTAAAGCAAACTTCCCAGAAAGTCAAACAGTTTCTTTAAAGTGCCGTGAGACAACTGTATTCACGAGAAATGACTTAAAAAAAGCCTCTTAGCCCAGAGACTTCCACAACCTTTCAAGTCATTCCTTGGTATCTGACGTAACTGTTGCAGAAATAGCTTCACAACCGCAGCGAGGAGTGATTAGGTGAACCCATACCTCGGCCAATATGTGTCTTTTCCTCAGCGTTTCTGCTTTTTTTTTCTTCAAGTGCTCAGGTTCCAGGCACTGGTCCAAAAGCAAAGGGAGCTGGAGGAGGGCAGACATTGTTCTGGGAGGGAGGAGGAGGATCTGTGATTCTGAAAAGGGTTGGGGCTGCAGAAAATGAAAGAGAGAGGAAGTTGGGGGACAAGAGGGCAAACAGAGTTGGGTGTATTGTCGGGGGGATGGGAGTTTGGGAGGTCTGGAGGGGGGGCGCCCCCGTGAGAATGAGAGCAACCCAGGCGTTGGTGCATGGGAAGGCTGCTCAGAAGATGCACATGATTGTTTCAAGGTGCCTCTTTATATAGTTAATGAGTCCGGCTGCAGGAAACACCAGGTTCAGCTCTGTTCTGTGTTTGTGTGCATGTTTGCTTGTGCAGGGCGGCGGCCTCGCACGGAAAGAGACATTTGTTTTAAAACAGAAAAAGATTTTAAACCCGAGAAAAACCCCAGATTGTTTTCTTTTTAGAGAAACTTCTGCAAGTTTTACACACTGAAGCACTTTAACGTCTTCTTTCCACTCCAAGGCCTTCTGACCCTTTCTATTTTTTATTACTACACAAAGTTGTGTTGTTATCAGGCTGTGGGGGTTGTGTTTTTTTTCTGTCCCTTTGCCGCTACGTTGATCCTGTGCAGGACTTTTTCCAGCGAGCGTGAAGAGCTTCTCCCCCAGCGAGAATGAATAGCAGTCGCTCCAGCACCCCCACCCTCTACCCCTCGCTGTGCCCTCGCACCATGAACCAGCCATTAACATTTTTTAAAACAGTCAGCAGGAGAGAGACTCTGCTGTGTGTTACTTTCATCCAGAGGCGGAGGGAGGGAGAGAGAGAGGGAGAGGGAAAGAGAGAGAGATTACCCAACGTCAGCAACAACGCAGATAATCATTTTCATGTTTGACCTTTGGCGGAAATAATTCTCGCCAACCCCCCCCCCCCTCAGATACTTTGCCTTGAGGAATGTCAACTATGTCTCAGGGTCATCTCTCAAGTCGTAGTGAGCCGCCTGGTTCGACCCTTCTGAAAATGTGTTTGGGGGAATCAACAGCCAATAAACCAAGAGGTAGATTGAGACGCTGGAGCTGTTTGGCAAAGTGATAGAAATGTCTGAGCATCTCAGTATATTACAGGATCTGACACCAGAGAATATTTGTAATTTAAAAATGTCAAACTATTATTCACTTGGTTAAGATTGTCAAGATTTAAAGTTTGTGTCCAAGTCGAATTCCCCTTTGGACAAATAAAGTAATCTTGAATCTTGATCATGAAGTTTTGAATCATTGCTTCAGTTTTTCTCAGAGCAGAAAATTCAAATTTTCTCTAGTTTCAGCTCCTTACATGTGAGAATTAGCTGCTATTCTTTGTCATGTATGAAAGTGAACAAAGTATCGCTAATGTGCAAACTCTGGCTCCAAATTTGCAAGATGGCCGTGGTCGTATCCGGGATAATTTCATAATTTCAGTAACTATACAAGTAAAAATGAAAGATTCTCTAGAATGTCAAAAATATAGCCTTTTCTCTGTTTTACGTCACTGGAATTTAAATATCTTTGGATTTAGACTTTTCATTGTCACCTTGGATTGTGGGAGATGTTGTGCATTCAAAATGATATTTAATTTAAAGAGCCATGATTAAAACAAACCTCGTCTGAGCAAATGACAAGAAAATATTCATTAGCTGCAGCCTCAAATCAAATCTCGCTCATTAAAATTGCAAGAGACCAGAAGCATCATCAGTTAATTTTAATATTTAAAAGTCTGAGTCTTTCCCTTTTTTAAAATACAAAAGAGCCTCTTCTCATGTCAGGCAGCCTTCATGTTTCAAAGGGAGAAGATGGCAGCCTCTGTTGTTTGTCTATAGAGATCAGTGCGTAGCGTGAAATCAGGTGGACACTGGGGGGGAATCTCCATCTCATTGGCTATTCCTATATGTAAAGCCATTCAATGTGGCCCCGCGGAGATACCATGAGACATATTTCACATCTCCGCTCATGCCCCCCCCGGAGGGATTAGCTCCCATCTCTGGGGGTAACCACCGCGCTCTCATGTACCCTCGCTTGGCACCAGTGCCAGGCTTGGAAATAATCCACGTCGTCTCTCTGCTCCGCCGAGCCTGAGCGCTCGTTGGCCGGCGTCCCTGGAGTACAATCCGACTTCTTGTGTTTCTGATGTTTTCTCGACCCCTGTTGTTGCATTAAATTGTATTTTTTGTCAAGCCAGAGGTCAGCGTGAGCGACCGAACAAAAGCCCCTCGCGTAGGGAGTCAACAGCATGGACGTTTGGGGTTTTTCAGTTTGAAGGACAGTTTCTCTTCCCCGCTGCTTTAAACAGGCCCAGGATGACTTGGCAGAACACGAGAGGCAACGTTGCACAATGTTATTTCCCCAGCAGCTCTTCCAGTTCACAGAATCCAATTCTTTTTTTATTGAGAGTGTATCTCCAGTGTGGCTTTCACGTCTAATTATAGGGTCGTACATGGCGCTCGGCACCAGAGCAAGGGAGTCCGAGATGTGAGACGATTAGACGAGGTCGGCCCGTAGCCTGGATCTCTTCGGGTTCGGCAGGAGGCAGGAAGTGCTGCAGGCTAAGGAGCGGGGCGGAAACAGAGGAGGGCGTCATGTCAAGTTACCTGGTAGTTTATGTGACAGTAATAAAAATAAAACGTCAGTGACGAATAGGCAGAGTGAGGAGGAGGAAGAGGACAGTCATCTCGCCAAGTTATTCAAATCACTTCCTGTGAGTTGAGTTAAAGGTGCATGACGACGATTCGGTCACGTCCAGCCCATGTTGTGTTTCATCTTGTTTTTTACTTCACAGTGCCTCAGAGTGATGGAAACTATCTGACAGGAATGAAAGGAACTGGGTTTTTTTTAAAAAAGGGTTTTAGAAAATGTTTTTAATACCAACGTCATACTGAAATTTACCACCACAGTAACAAAATAATAATTTCCTTAAACCTCTGAAAACAGACGTCCTGCAGGCGGCCCCTTACTCGCCTTGGGAGAGATTTGCGCAATCCTGTTAAAATCCGATCTTTAAAAAAACCCACTATTGCTATTCTCACTTTGAGGAACAAGCAGCAAAATAGACAAAGTCCCATTTTTTAAATTTGACCAAAGAAGCCAGACTTCTCAAATGCAGGAAACTGACCAATCAGAGCCTAGAACTCACCCAATAATCACAATGACTGTTACGATTCTGAAATCAGTGATGAATCTCTGTAGCATCTTTGTTGATGGTTTCTAAGCAACAACGCATTTATTGCCACAGAGATGATAGTGAAGTTAAAGTCAGACTGAATAGTTCAATGTGTGAATCACGTCTGTGTGCTCTGAGTTATGACTCATCGTCTTTTTACACAAATTGCTGCAGTGGGGCGTCCAGTGTTTTCAGGAGCCGGCCTTAATGAGATCTGTCACATGCTGCTGTTCATCAATTGGGCCAAACTACAATAATCAACTTCCTGTGTCGCTTCTTTCCCTCTGAAACTCCTTTAGCAATATAAAACAAATGTGTATCTACCAAAAAATGTACAAGAGATGAGTCCAAATAAATATCAAATAGCATTGAAAAGATGAATACTTGTAAAATACTGCATAGTTTTGCACTCGTGTGCATCAAATATGTTGAAAAAACAACATTATCAACAGTTAAATCTCTAAAAGTGTGAAACGAGCTGAGGTTTGATAAAATTAGCTTAAATTCACATTCCTGTCTTTATTTAGTTTTCAGGGAAACTCCTTGATTATGACACAGTTTTAGTTTTACACACACACACACACACACACAGACACACACAGTCACTGACTAAACAAGGATCTAATCTCTCAGATGTCTTCGAGCCTCTGTGGTTTGTCACAACTCGCCGTGTGTGTTCGATGCTACACGGTACACATCCTGTCGAAGAGACAGTTGCTATGCTGCCGCTGTAAAGAGCTTTAGTTTTCTCTTGCAGCGCCGCAGCTCGTGAATCACAAACGAGCGAGGGGAAGGTGGTGGGTGTCATATTTACCCTGCGGATACAATAGTCTTTTTATGCCGCGTTACAGAATGAATGGAGCCTTTTCTATCGGCTTGGAGGAGCTCGCTCGGCTGCGTCCTGACATTTGGTGTCCAATGAAAAACACAATCCGAGTAATTATACAACAATTTGTCACAAAAAACGAGAACAAACAAAGTGATGTGCTGCTGTGATCAGTGTCTGTGTGACGATGAAATAGCAGATCAATGGGCCACACGGCTAAAAAGAGCTGTTTATTGATCAGCTAGTTACAACTCTCAGTATTGATCTGCAGCTGCTTACGTAAGCTATTTGATTGGGAAGCAACACTGCACGTGTCGGATCAATAGACTGTATTTAATGATAGTGAAGCCAAATCTTCTGGATCGCCCCCTGGTGGCTGGCTGCAGTATAGCGGTATAGCAGTATGCACTCAGCGGCTGCAGGTCTGGTTGCAACCCGGCCCTTTGCGGCGTGTTTTCCACCATTTCTCTCTTACACTGTCCTCTCAATCAAGGAAAAAGTCCCAAAATATATCTTTTAAAAATGGAGCGAGACATTAAGATTGACAGGTGAGGTCTCGTGATTGGTTGAAAGTGTGTGTCAGCGGGAGCTGGATACCGCAGCTCCACACCAAATGACGTCAAAGGCTCAGTGTTGGCGCCCATATCCGCAATATTTTGGCTTCATTTTAGTACAGTGGCAGGAAGTGGAGACGCGTCTTCCATCTTTATATACACTCTATGGTCGGATCATGTTGTGCTCTAAACTTGTGACATGGACGTTTTTTTTTCCACGGGACTCTTTCAGAAACGGACGAGGTTAAAATTTCACTGAGCCTGCTGTGTAATTATGTTAATACATGGCCACTGGCAGGGCTTATAAAGAGGCTGTAATCAGAGGGTCAACCTTCCCGAGAACTGTCCAAATGAAGAAATTACCATGTACTCTGAGCTCTGAACCACTTCCCATGAGCCTTTCCTACCCAGAACCCTTCACACGGCCCATTTATTTGAACTGGCTCTCACCCGCAGCAGGCCGCACTCTAAGGAAAGACTTGTAAAAGTCATCAGGTCCTCATTATCGTCATTACTATAATTATTTTCTATATTTACCCATGTGAAATGAGGCCAAATGAGCGTATTTGAACCACCCCGGGACACGTGTTACAGTGGTACGGCCCTAATTTTCACACCGGCCCCCGCTGCAGAGGTACCGCTCAGCGGTCTTGCAGTTGGAGCGTACCACTTCTTTTCGGGAGCAGGCTGAGTTTGTTTGGGTTAAAAACATCCTCGTCTCTTTGAAAGCAGGACGGCTCCCGTTGCTGTGGAGACGCGGGTTTCTGCTATGCAATGTGGTGGTGTTCTTTGGCTGCAGCAGCAGGGGAATTTGAGTATTTGTGAGCTTGTTTAGCCAAAGCCACCTTCATTATTATTACATTGATGCGAACACCAGAGAGTCGGAGCCAAAACCACCCAGAGAGCACTTACTGAAAGCAAAGGTGGGGCAGCAGGCGGTGGAGTTACGTAAGGGAGTTTTTTTGGGGACTGGTCAGCATCAGGCCCTCGATTCAAACGCAAATGAGAGGACGTTTGTACTGTTTGTGTTCAGGCGAGACACTGGTGGGAAAAAAAGGCCCTTGTTAATGTAGAGAGGTGTGAGTCATGAGAGGGATTCACAGTCGGGGGGGGTGAGGTCTCAGACAGCTGGGACCTCAGGCTGGATATCGTGCTCCAGGTGCGAATGTGGACGGCTCAGCTTTGCACGATTCTTCGCTTCCTAATGACAAAAACATACGAAGCTGAGAGAGATTCTCAAAGCCAGATGTCGCCAAGGGCTGAGCGAGACCCGAGAGACCCGAGGGAATATATTCTGTCAGGTTTTCAGTTCAAAAACATCTTCAGAACTGAAATGATAAAGAGATTATTTCAAGTAACCAATCAACAGAGAAATGATTAGGAATTATTTTGGTTAATCAATTAATGGCAAAAACTTCCAAATAATGTTTCCAGACTCTCAAATATGGGGATTTTATATCAGAATAAAGTGAATACAAAAGAGATTTGTAAATCCCCTAAGAAATCTTGATTTTATTTGACATTTCAGAGACTGAATGTCAATGATCATGGGAAAATACAATAATCTGTATTTTAAAGCAGTGCAACCTGCCAGCAAAGATTATCCTGCCCTCAGTTATTCAATGTTTTTGTAGTTTTGAACCAGCAAAGAAATCTGTAACTCATGAAGTGAGATTTCTACCGTCTAAGCCAAGAGACTATCTAAATTCAGGACCAGAAACCAAACAGACTGACATTAGGATGCAGCAGAACGGCTCCCGCCTCACTGACTTCTTACAGAAAACTTCCTGGAAGCTCGAACTCATCTGTGGGTGAAGGAGCCTCCTCCCTCCTCCCTCCCTCCCTCCCCCCTCCCTGACAAATGACAAACACATGTGTTTATAGGAGGATCAATGGCAAGTGATGGAGTCACTGTGTTGTGAGTAACCAGTGTTTATGCCAGAGAAGTGACGCCCGCTTTAATAGTCAGTTTCACCTGCTACGATTACAGCGGCGCGGCCGACTGAAACAAACAAAAACAGGACGACAGGAGCTGGGACTTCCCCCCCCCGACTGCATTCCTTCAAAGGGACGTGTGTGTAGTTGTGGGTCATTACAGCAAACAACCTGTCGTTTCATGTTTCACGTGACCCTTCAGTCACCGGGTTTGGAATCTACTCCGGTTCATCATTGAATCACTGCGCTATAAATTTATATCGCTGTGTGTTTACCTAACCACAAGCTCGGCCCGGATAAAAACTGAACCGCAGTGAGAACAAGGTATAAATGTGTGAAAATGTGTCTGTGGTCACCAGAGTCACCACAACACATGATACTGTACGTGTTCGTGTTTGGTGGAGAATTATTCTCACAAAACCAGATGGAGAGTCGTTTGCTCATTGGCTGATGGCAGCAGTGGTTAGAGAGCAAATCGTACCCCCTGTGGTCTGTAAATAAAGATGGATGCATCTCCACAGTGACAAGAGATGCATTGTACTAGATTCAGCAAGTAGACAATACAGAAATTAGGAAGTCAAGAGGGTGATAAATATGCTTTTGAGGGTTGTTAAAGTGTGTAAATGAAAATGTGTCACCGAGCTGTCGACACCGGGACACGTTTATCTTCCAGCTCACGTCTGCAAAGTGTAGCCGGAGTGAAACCACCGAGTCCTGTGGAATACGAGTGGTTTTCACTACCTCTTTCCTGCGTGCAGCGGTGCACGTGCCGGTTTGTGACAGCGTGCACGTGTGGTTGGTGAAAATGACACTGGAGGCGGCAGCTGGTGGCGGCGATCACTGTAATTAGCGGAGACAGAGGAGGAGACCGAGGAGCATGAAAGGTGCTGCTCTTGTGTCTGTGAGGTGATTTCGATTCTCCCGAGCATCAAACACAGAGCAGGTCAAACACAGCTCCGCGTTGGGACCACATTGTCCACATAGGACGATTTAAGAGCAGTGGTGACAATCATCCAGGTTCTTAGAATTGTCTTTTAGTTATAACATTCATGTGCAGTCTGCCTTTCTCTACAAAAACATCAGGCAATCCCAAATATTTTCATCTACCCATTGTTTTCCACTTATCTGAGATTGGGTTCGGTAGAAGAATATTCCAGACATCCCCCTCCCCATCCATTGTATCCACGATTTAAACAATTAACGGATTATGAAAAGCGATTAGTTCTCTGTAGATGCAGTAATCCTAGCGACTTAACATGTTTCCTCATATTTTCGCTCACAGTCTCGGAGCCCATCAGCTATCATCTGTCAAGGAATTAGCCTCCGGGGCAACAGCCAATATCTTGGGGCTCCCGGTGTAGCCTGTGGATATCCGAGCCAAATCTCAGTCTCGAGTCAAATGTTTCTCCACAAAACACAGAGAGTGATGTAGAATCGGTTCATACAGATTACCTCATCAATGTCCCCTGAACAAATAAACATCCATTTCATGACGTAGATCTCCGCGGTCACAATCAAGCTCCCAGCAGCTACTTGGCTGATGGGTGGCGGTTTGAGGGTTTGATAGTGCCATGGGTGTGACTGGCTAATGGCCCTCACACGGTATAGTGAGACAATAGCCAGGGAAGCCAGTGGGAGATAACGGTGCTTCGAGCAAAGAGTTTCACATGGGAACTGTCTGAATCAGGCCGGGGCAAAAAGAGGAAGGCCAAGCAGGGTTCAAGAAAGCCTCAAACCAAAGTGGACTTCCTGATTCCAACACCGAGCGACAAAACTTTGAGGTGTTATTAACATGGGTTGAAAAAAAAAAAGCTTCTGATGGACTCTTCCTATGAAAACCCTCATGAAACCAGTTTCTTGTTTACATGTTTGTGGTAATCCTCAGTCTGCAGAAATATTTCCTTCTGATCCAAATGTCTATGTAGCGTGTTGCCTTCAGCTCCTTTCATCGGATACGACTGAGTTTAATCCGGCTCACTCCGCTGCGAGATAACAGCGTATGAGGATTCAAAGCGAGCAGCAGCGAAGCTTAAATCCCGCTGTCTGTTTAAAAGTTCATCTAGAATAAGGGAGAAGCTAGAACATGAGTGACACCACAACATAAATTCCTTTTACTGACAGTCGGGAGAAATATTCAGTGGTAATTGGAATAGCTGACCTGAATTAAGATGGGAAAGGGTCAGGAAAGTTTGCAAATACAAGAGAAAAAGCACAAGTAATAATAATAATGATAAATAAAGTAATTATTCATATTGAAGTTAAGCTGATAAATGTAAAAAGAACGAAATATTTTTTAAATTATATAAATATATGAAAATATATTAAGATAAGGTGCTGAAAGCTTACTGGAACATTTCTTCTTCAAGGTTTCCAAATTTAGAAATGAATGAATAATAACAGATGGGAGAGATTTAGAAAATTGAACCCCACAGTTCCTCTGTATTCCATTATGGGATATTTTAGAAGTTTTATTGGAAAACCAGAAGCAGCGAGAGTCAGTCGTTAGTTTGTGACTCAGTGTTCCTGGGTGCTGCAAAAAATAAGTGCTGCAAGGAACAAAGACAAGAAGGGGAAAAAGAAGTTAAGATGTGGTCAAGAAAAGTGGAGAGAATTGAACAACAGACCTTTCTGGCAGCCCATGCCTTTGAGCAAGGTGCTTAATACCCAATTGTATTTATAAAGAGTAGATTGCTGAAAGTATCGGAGTGCTGATGTGCCAGGTAGCTCCCAGAAGTTAAAGTTGTGTGAGTATCAAGCTGCTGAAAAGGAGTATTCATGCTCAGTTAACTCCTTCCCTGGATGAATGAAGGCTAAAGGAAAGAGACTGAAGCATTTACCGAGGCAATTAGCCTTAAATGCTTCTCTCAGACACAGAAGTGGCACACTCTGGGGCTTTTCCTATCTCCAAAATCTGTGGTTTTCAGCCATTATCCCTCAGCCATCACTGCCCCCTTTAGATAAATCTGCCCTGGAGCACGGGGCTGAGAAAATCCCATCGAGTTTAGATTCGGTTCGAAAGGCATCTGGTGTGGCGCTGCAGGCTAATGGCAATCCTGCATGGTAATTAGAAGAGCAGGAACAAGTTCACCAGCGTGTCGATCACCAAACCTGCCACAGAGGTGTGGGAACGGGTGTTAGACTCTCGTGCTCGGAAGGAACATGATGTCCCTTATTGTAGAGGACTGGATAATGTTGATACCACTTTCAAGTCTGTAGAGCAAATATAAAGATGCAGTTAGCAGCCAGTTAGCTTAGCATAGGATAGGTTGGAAGACTGGAAACAGGGGAAAACTCCATGCCTAGCTCGGATTTGGAAGTTTTACATGGCTATGTCCATGGAACAAGATATAGGGTCAAAGTTGTTGTTGCAACTTGCTTCTTCACTTATAATTAGCCCCAAAAAAGTGTACTAACAGCATCTACTGTCTCTTTCTGCAGAACCTAATGGCCAAAGCGTTGTACGACAATGTGCCGGAGTCCCCAGAGGAGCTGGCCTTCCGCAAAGGGGACATCCTGACCGTCATTGAGCAGAACACAGGAGGCCTGGAGGGCTGGTGGCTTTGCTCCCTGCACGGCCGCCAAGGCATCGCCCCTGGCAACCGCCTGAAACTGCTGATCGGAGCGATGTTTGGCGCTCAGTCGCCATCGGGCGCCGCTTCTGCCACTGCCCAGTCTCCTCAGAGCTATCAGCAGAAGGCCGGCTCTGGATCTCAGGGGATCTACCAGGTGCCCCCGTCCCTCCAGAGTCCACAACAGCAGAGCCAGCAGGGCATCTACCAGGTTCCTCCTGGACAAGATGTCTACCAAGTCCCACCGAGGAATACACTAGCTGCTGACAACAGCAAGGTGAGAAACAGAATAATGTACTTCTCCATGAATAGGAGGCATTCAGTTTGCAAGAGTCTAGAGAATCTAATTCAATATGAGCATCTTACAGGAGAAGGAAAGACATTTTAAAAAGTGTAAATGTTCTAGCAGAAGCCCCCAAGTTCCAGTTTATCAATGATCTACATACAATTAGTATTCTACAGCGATAAAGAAAAGAAAGGGAATGGAGTGGGTTTACAGAAAGACAGAAAACTGATCCTGGTTCATTCCCTGACCTCTGGAAAAGGTTCTTGAGGATCAGAGAGGATTTGAAAACATAACATCCACTCTGGTGGGTGTGTCCTGCTCCAGTGAGTATGGGTATTAGATGTGATAGGACATGGCATATACACATTTACACTTTGACCTGTCGTCCTGCAGTCTGCCGCGGCTCTCGTCAGTGTGATTGCACACACACACAGAAAGTAGAAAGGCCGGACAGATTGTGGGTCTGTGATGTGAAAGGAGAACAGGGTGTGCCCGGCCTGGCGTTCACCACAGAGCAGGGTAGTGTTTTTGTGCAGGGCTCCCATATTACTTGTATATTGGCACATTGTGTGTAGCAGAGCCAGTCTAAGCCACAGAAGGGCAGTGAATGTGGGAACAACTCGTGGAAAAGCAAACAGCACGGAGCTGTTTTCTGGATTTTGGTGGAGCCCAGCTGCCTGAATATAGTTTTTTTTTCTGTTTTAAAATGCTGTACATAGTCACTGAGTAACCCATTGCACTACGATCGGTCATTTACAGTGTCGCTTCGTGCAGTGTGTCCAATATGTTTGTTTTATTGGCTATAGTTACGCTAGATCAGCAGATATGTCAGACTATGAATAACGCCTGTAATTTCGAAGAAGGATGACGACCAGATTTCTAGCGAGGCTCATTTTCTATGTGATTCACGTGCAGAGGAAGAACCTGCATAAATATTGTACATTTACTCATTTACAACACAGAGAAAAACAATCAATGTTTCGCAACTCGGTGACTGTGACTAGTTAACTGTAGCTTGAGGTGTCAAATATTAGCTTCAGCAACTATAAGCAACTGGATCTTAACGGCTACTTAGGTTCACTATAATTTTAGCTGATGATAGCAGACACAAGGCAACTTAAGCAACGATAAGAGACTGGATCTTAGTTAACGGCTTTAATTAACTACTACTACTACTTTACTGTTCTCTATTAATCCAGTTATTGTTATTTTCAGCAAACGTCCTCCTTTGAATGCACCATTTAAACAAGAGTGAGAGGAGGGATCCTTCATAAAATGGCCATCGCCAGGTGTGTGCTGACACAAAAGGGGGAAATTTTCCTGTTCATTCGACTGTTTAACTAGTTCCTGCACCTCGACCAGATCATTCCTCCAGGAGACGCATAGTAATTACATGCTGGATGAGATTCTGATGCCCCGAGGGTGTTTTTTTAGACAAATCAGCTCCAGTCATCGTAGAAATGAGCCAAGGTGAGCATTTTCGTAGGTAAATAGGCAGCGGGTGCCGGGAGCTTAGAGGACTTTGTTTGGTTCACTGCACGGCGTAAGTGTGATAAAGGCAGTCAGAGCCAGGGGCTGAGGGGGGGGAGGGGGCTTGTCAATCAACCTGAACACTCGCACACATATGCACATGTGCACACGGCAGACCTGTCAACCAACACCTCTCTTTTCCACTAACAGGACTGGAGGCTTAACTGAGAAATGGTATTAAAAGCGACTTTGGTGATAACACGGAAAATGAAATGTTCTTCTAACGAGACTGCGTTTGAGCTGTAATCATGTTATTGGGGAGATTAAATTAAGTCTTGGACGGTTTACTTTCCCTCCAATCTTATCAAAGTGCTGCCATTTGCAGTATTTGTTCCTGTCTATTAAATAAAAAGATTTTCACTGTGTGTTACACTTCACGTCTGTGTGTGTGCACATAGGAGTCCAGACAAGGCTCGGGTTTGTTTCCCGGTGACGTCTGAGTGTTGGACCGACGCACAATCAGTCTCTGTGGTCAGTGCTTTTAAAGCCAAACAGCAGTATCTGTAGTAAAACTGCAAAAGAACAGACAAAACAAGACCTGACAAAGCTGAAAACAGTTCAACTGGGAGTCATCATATGAACGTCTAGTTTAAGGTTGAATCATCCGGACTTGTGTTGCTCAGTTGAGGATATTATTAATAGGAATGCCTGAATGAACCAGCAGCTCCTTCCCTCAGAGTCACAGTATCCTGTGTCACGGTATTTATAGAGAAAGAAATGTTGTTGACGTGAAATCCAAACCCTAACCTTTGCTCCTCTAAACACCAAACTTGTTTACTACTGCTTGTCTTGGAAACCGTATTGATGATAGGCTGGGAGCTTTGACTCACGCTGTGTGCAATCTATCGACCCACTTTCTTGTCACGTACAAGTGTTCATGCAAACACACACACACACACAGGCTTTCCAAATGATTATGGTGTCAGATGCGTCTAATGATAATCTAAAATTACTTTAAAGATTTAATTTCCTGTGTGTCCATCACCATGTGTCACGCATGCATGCTCTCCTGTCTGCTGCACGAATCCTGCAGAATGCATCCTCGGGCTTTCACGCCAACTCTGCAGTGCAAATCCAGATTGGCGACTGGTTATTTTCTCTTCATGTGGTGTGGGGCTCTGGTATATAAAGGCACACTGAGGTCTGGAGCTCTCCTCCTCTCTGGCTGTTTGCTTTGATGCTGTGGCCTTGTCCTTGTGTGACCCTCCTGGGAGCCACACACACAGCTGCCCCCCTACCCACCCCCCACACTCCCTTTAAGACCTCGGAGCTTTGGACCATGTGGGGCAGATGCCTGGAACCCCCAAGCAGACAATGAGTCTCCTCACATTGAGGGGCCAGGAGAAGCCTCGTTACCATCTTTAAGCATTCCGCTCTTTCTTCATCTCACTTTGCTGCACTTCATTCCCTCTTTCTTCGGCTGCTCTGAAAGGCGTGTCTGTTTCACGCAGCCAGTTTCTCCTGTGCTCCCCCCTCTGACTCAGGCTCTGAGGTCACCCCGTTCAGAACTGGGTTGGGTTCAGAGTTCACAGATCTCTGCCGAGCGTCTTATCTACTCCCACCACACGTCCTTTTCATTCCTCACTTCCTGCTTTCAGGAGGTCTGCTCCATGTATGGGCATTTCCTCTGTTCACTGTGTCATACCCACAGATCCAATCGGCTCATTGGTGCCATAAAGAGGTAAAGGCTGCAACAAAAGGATTAATAAACTCAAACACAACTCAAGGAAGTGTTCTGATGACTGTTTATGGGCTATGAGGGTGTGCCATCCACCTTGATAAAGCTCCTTTTGGAAGAACCCAGGTTTTGTGTAATGAATGGCTTGTTTGTTTGCTTCAGCCATATTTTCTCTGCCTAATCATGCACACAGTGATCTCAGCAACAGATAAGTGACTTATTTCTTCCTGTAGCAGGCCGGCTCCTTCAGATGCTTGTCTGCTCTCCATTGTCGCAGTTGTGATGAATCACTGGCCCGTGATATTTGACCAAGAGGGCAAGGTCATAAATCAGCTGCACCTAAAGTAGTCTTCTCCGCGGTGTGCATACTGAGGGGACTTTCTCCCCTTGAAATGAAAATTTGTAGCAGAGATTATGATAAAATAAAAGTTCAAGGAGGAGAGAAGCTGCTTAAAACCCAAGGAGATTCAGTTTCATAGAACCGAAGACAATGAAAAACCAGGGGAAAAATACAAGCCACAGCAGCAAGTCTTCGGATGGCAGTGTCCCTCTGTGTGTTGGTCTGTCCACCACACAAGCAAATGACTTTCCATTCAGCAAATGTTGGTATGATAACATCGCAAGTAAAAATCTTGAATACATAGACTGTATCAAGAAACTAAGAGCTGCTGCTGTGTAAAGAAAATCGGGGGATGGAGCCACGTGACCCTTTATTTTGGTCACATCCACTAACATGGAGGAGGTGGGGTTTGTGGCGGCTGCCGTACAGGTCACACTACAGAGGCTTTTGCAGATTCATATACAGTCTATGGGTGTACATAGGAAATCATGTTGACGTGCTAGTGTTAGCATTTAGCTCAAAGCACCCCTGCCTCACAGAGCTACTGTAGAATCTCAGTCTTAATCCCTGTCAAGAGTTATGCTGAAGGGTCATTCAAGCCATTTCCCGTTCCACATTATCCTCTTTTCTTTTCTCTTAGAGGATTATATCATGACATTGTTATTTTGCCAAAATGTCAAACACATCTTTTAACGTTACGTCTCCTCAGATAATCACGCTGTCAAAGTCGGAGGATGCTTTGATCTGAGAGAATAAGCGATGATCCTTATTACTGCTCAAATCAGTGTGTTCTCTTTTAATGCTCCTCATTAGGGCCGCTGTCTGTTTGGGTTTAGCCACTTGGACGTGTTACGGAGACGGCTGAAGGCCTCGCAGGACTCGAGACTTAATTACTCGCATTAATTAGTTTGGCACTTTAATAAGCTGGTGCAGCTCCGAGCGGCAGAGAGGGAACATTATCAAGCGGCTCTGAGCGGCGTGGAAAATGGCCCCCAACACTGCAAGAGACATCTTTTGTGGTGTGATTCAGCAAAGCAGAAAAAAGCAGGTTATTACAGTTCAGAAACACACCCTACATTTAAGAGATGCAGTCATTTACAAAATATCACTGTTACCTCACATATGACTGATGGTTAGATTGTGGCAGCTGGTGGTCCAGATTTTATTTTTCTGCGTGTCCTTGGTTGACCCCTCGTTAAAACACGAACCTGTGGTCGGTGCCGTGCTGACAGAGCGAAAGGTAAAAGGAGGAGCGTGAGTAGAAGAACGGTGATGAGGAGGTGTGAAAGAGGAGACGGATGGATGAAATTCTATAGAGTGCATTCGCAACATCGCCGGCAGCGTCACTGTCACCATCTCTTATAACCCGATCTCTGGTGAAAAGCCTCGTTACGGTTGTTGATTTGTGTCAACAGGTCATTAGCACGGGGGAAGTGTGGGTGTGTGTAACCAATGAAAAGGTGTGAAAGGATGATTTCTTTTGAAATCGTGCACGCAGGTGTTATTATACACCCACTGGAAATCATGTAGGAATGAGCCATGCAAGGGTTAGGCAAAGTGTTTTGGAAATTTAATAATAAAGAAGAAACACTTTATGGAGTCTTTATTTACAGCTTTCAATTGACTTAGATCCTCCACGTCTGTGAGACTCGACCAGAGGAATTAAACACCGTCTTTACAAGAGATATTCCCTCGTGTGTTGTTTCGATGACGCCTGTGGAGAAACTTGCATCTAAAACCTCCCACTGGTGTGTAGTTGGGTTATGATGTGTTGTCTGCAAAAGCCAAAACATATGATTCACAGAATCAGTATTTGTTGCTGCATGTTTCTCTACTTATTTATTGAGGTTTCTCTTTTGGTTTGTCATCTATGCACACGTCACAATATGCAGATGTTGTGTAACGCATGCAAATTGATGTTCAAAGCAATTAACTGTGTTCCACTTTCATTCAGAACTGCAGCCAGTGATTATTTATCATATATTTAAATAATTATTTGTGTGGCTCAACTTTTAGAAACCAAGATAACACTGAAGTAGTCTAATGCAACAGTCCAGCCATAAATCCTCCTTCCATGGAGGTTACAAAGTCCAGTTTCTATTTAACTGTTTTAGAGAGGTGTTTATTACTTTATGATAACTTTGGATGATGCAGGTTTTGGTGCTATTGAAACTTACTGTAAGATACAGTGAAGTGTTTCTGTTGTTTAGCCATTTGTGTAAAAAGGATAAACGAAACAGAAACAAAACATCTCTTCACATGAGTGAAACGAAACCTGCTGGGTCTTAGATTTTAATTACAATTTGCCCACAATAATATTTGTACAGCAACAATAACATCACCAGATCATAGTCATAATATGATTCTGTGGACAGATATATCTCCCGGACCCACAGCACCGACTTAACATCGAGCTGCCCATCAATACAAATACAACAAACTCATGAGGTAGTTGTTGACATTATGACGACACCTCTCAAATTACTCTGAAGTGAAGCTGAAAAGTCCGATCTGCCAAAACGCGAGCCAGCCAGGATGCTAAGTAAACACAGTATTGCTGAAAGAGCCATGAGTCACTCATCGTAACATGTAGGAGTGTTAACTAGGCCTCTATCTGGCTCCTCGGGGCACTGGTTTAAACCTGATCCCTCTTTAGTCTTTGCTCTGCCTCCTCTGTGAAGGAATCTTAAGAGCCTATCACCTGAGCGGGGACAAATGTTTACTCAGTCGCCCCAGCTCTTCATGATGTCATCACTCGCTTTAAAGACTGCCATTGCCGCCATGCGAGCGCCAACCTCATCGGAGGCGGTAAATATTTACCCAGCAGCAATTATAGCAGCGCCGAGCGGCCTCTGAGCAACAAGCCTGCTGGGTAAACAGAGTGCGGAGATGGGAAATAAATGAGCAGTGTGCATCTGGCAGCGCCGAGAGGAGCCGCTGACGGCAAGAGTGCCGCTCGAAGCGATGACCTGTACCTGTGGAAAAAAGGTCACCGAGGTCTGTGACGGACACCTCGCTGCCATGTGCATGTGGCAGCAGGGTCCAGACGTCCGCTTATCGTCAGCACACGGGCTGAACCCGCCGGGACAGCAGCCGGGCTGAAGTGACTTTTTACCAAGCATCACTTTGTTGTCACTTAGTGAAAGGCGAAGTCCATATCTGCTGTGTCTGGTTACGAGCTCGGGAGGGAGATTCAACATTCACGACACATTTGCAAACAATTAAAACTAAATGTGTAAAAGTCAAGAATCCAGCTACAGCTGTTGTTTACACTCACTGTGGTAACAACAAGCTAATTAAGGCACTTTTACAGGCTCTAAAATATGTGAATAAAAGTAAGACAGTAATTATAGGAGTCACGGAAATCCATTAATACAAAAACTAATTATAGTGTACAATGAATTAATTCTCTTTTTTTGTACTATACACTACATGAATGTGTTAAACATAGACTGTATATAAAGATAGACGACATGACGGCTCCCCAAAAGTGAGGCCAAAGTGTCCTGATCAACCCCTGGTGGCTGGCTGCAGTATAGGTCATAAATTCTGCCTCCTCTGTGTTAGTGGATTGGACATGGACCAATGTAAAAAGTCAAACCCTAACCCTAAAAGATGTTTTTAATCACACAAATATAAGTACAAGTGCTAGTTTTTCCTGTAGATTTGGTTTTAATTAGTTATTCGATTCTCTAAAAAAACTATTTTAAAAATCCAATTGCTGCTGCCAAGACAAACTCCAAATGCGCAAGACGGGATAATTTGTCTTTATTTCTGGATAGTGGGAGGAAGTTAGGATGTGTCGTCCATCTTCATATACAGTCAGTCCATCAATCAATCCATGGTGTCGTATCAAATGACAACACCATGGTTTCCACTATAAAGTGGATAAAAACACGTTTGAAGGTTTTACACCCTGAGGTGTAGGAGAGGGGCTGCGTGAGAAGAGAGGAAAGCAGCGAGGCTATTTATTCCTGTGTTGGTTTATTTGGGAGCTTGGCTCGTCGTGTTTAAAGCCCTCGGTGTAGGTTTCAGCTCTGACCCCATAGGCCCTGTTTGGGATGATGTATGCACAGACAGGAATGCCAACAATGAACACCTTAAATCACCACGGGCTTGTTCAGATTAGACTTATGAGAACCATATGCACTACTGTTAGTCAGACTCCAGCTCAGATGAATGGCATTCCTTTCCATACTAGGCGACGTACTCTCATTTTCCGTTCCCTCTCACTTTCCCCCTCCTCCTCCTCTGTTTTGTTTTTTCTCTTTTTCATAAATCTCTTTTACAAACCAATTCCTCGTCTGCCCCTATGCTTCTTCCTCAGAAACATTAATCCCATTCCGAGTTGGCTGAGGTTACAGCTCCTGCTGCTCACGCTCCGATAAATGCGTCCGCAGTGCGAGAGATGGTATGAGGATATTAACTGTGCTACACGGCGACTGGAGACTGGGACTAAAGTCTTAAACCTCCCTTGAGACTCCCCCCTTTGCCAGGAAGCCATGCGTATGGTTCCTATTTTCGAGCCCTGTTAATGAACCCTGCTGGTTCCATAGTGGCGATAGTGGTGCGTGGGGGCAGAGGAGGAGTGCAGGGCTGAGGGAAGGACATTCCCAGCATTCCTCTGTCTGTCTGACGCAGCAAGGAGGTCTGCAGCTCCACTTTTAGGGGGTTACAAGACGACGGGGAAGGGGGGGGGGGGTGGAAACACTGGGATAAGGAGGTGAGGAGGGACAGATTATCACCGACAGGACAAGGAGGAGGGAAAATGTGATGAAATATTAACAGGGGTTAATGTCGCAGGCGGAGTGTAGGTGACGCCAGTGGTGTGAATTATGTTTGTTTTTCCCAAGTAATAATCACACCATTATGCTGAAGCCGGTCTGTACCACAGTGTCAAATATTTTAAAGGTGTGTTAAATCCTACAGCACCAAATGCCTGGGTTTTAATAGGAGGTGGTCATCTGTACCGATGATGATTACTTCACCAGAGTATGAAAAACCTCACAATCCAGCCAGTACTATGATAAAACTCCTTCTCCAACACAGTTTTAATCATAAAACCAGCTTCCATTCAGATGAAGTCAGTGCGAGCTAAAACGCAGGGGTTTAAATTTCTTCTGTTCCAGAAAGTGCTGCTGAAGTTTGACTTTAGCTTATTTTACTGCTTAACCACATTCATTTTACATTTTAATTCCATTTTCATTAGTTGAACTGAAGTCTACATCTGTCTTTTGTCCAGCGGAGCACTTCATTGAATGTCGGCCCATCACAACAGTCTTTTGCTTCTATAGTCACAGCTTTAATATGCATCCCGCGTTTCAGGTTTCAGGTCTTTAAATCGAGAGTTGTGTTGCTTTTAAAACGAAGGAAAACAGCCAAATTTCCCTTTTCACAAGTGCAAAGTTCCTATCACATAAAACACTCTGATTCAGTACAACAGGGATTTGCTGTCGTAGCCCAAGCTAGGAAGAACTGGAAGCTTTTATAGGCTAGCGTTAGCTAAGGGTAGCTACAACTTGCCTTCTCTTGCTGTTAAGGTTTCATATTTTACATATCTAAATTTAGAATGCAGTATTATAACCCTTACACAACCAGGATGTTGTGTTTTTGATGTTTTCTGAGCTACTGACCAGACAGAATCACTTCCCTGCAGCTCCACATTTCGTCAGTTGTTTCCTAATATTCTGAAACAGGGCGGATGTTTGGAACATATCTGCCTCCATTGTAATCAACAAAATGTGCGATTCTCAGCATTTGTGCGGAGCACTGCTGTTCTTCCAGGTGTCGTTATTTAAGCCGCAGCGCTGATTGTTTGTCTCTCCCCCTGCTGTGATTGGACAGGTGGTGACCCCGACCAGAGTGGGACAGTCCTACACTTATAGCCCAGGCCAACACAATCAGCAGGACCTCTATGACGTCCCACCCATGAGACCACAGGGGGTAGGTGTCTCGTGTTCCACAGCATGTACAGTTCAACAGTGGGACTTGTACTGTCTATTTAAAACACACCACATTAGGCAGCTGTTTTATTTTGCTAACACGTCAACATCACAGGTGATATCATATTGTGTTGCTTTGTTCTCGACTAGTTTTTCCCCAAAAAGAAATCAGAAGAATTATTGGACTGTTCAAATTAGCTCATATTCTAAAAGAACACATTAGCTCTTGAGTATCCTTTTAACTCTGGTGTTTATCTCATTTCACTTTCATGTTTCAGGTGTACGATATTCCTCCTGGTCAGATGTTTGCCGGTCAGCAAGCCGCTGCCAGAAACCAGGGAGTCTACGACGTCCCCCCCTCTCTACTCGACCACAGGACACAAGGCGTTTACGACATACCTTCCTCTTCACAAGGGGTAAGAGAACCTTTCAACAGCCAGTCCGTCTCCCACCACAATGAGAGTACACATCGTTTGTTTCAGTCAAATGAAGATGAATTAAGGAAGTGGCAGAGCCGCTTATGTCCGGAAAATAGTTATTTTACGTTTATTGATACAGTTCCTCGTATTTCTCTTAATTGTCTGCAGTAAATGAATAATACATCAAATGTCTCATTTATGGACATTCTTGTGGCTGCACCGAATGAGAGCTCTGCCTGCCAGTTGAGTTTAACCAAAATTCCATTAGTATGGTTCTGTCTGAAATCTCCAGCGTGGATAAAAAGTCAAGGCCATAACTCTTCTCTTTCCAGACCCTCTAAGATTTCACCAGACTTCCAGAGCCGACCAGGCAGAGCGCCACCAGTTTGTTTGTAATAACCTGAAATATGCTGGGACCTGTTATTTGCGTCGTTCCTAATTACAGTTTTGGGCGAGCCCGTCTAGCTGCAAAGAGCGTTTCAAGGCTGATGGAAATCACTTACTGGCCACCATTTTATTCACCTTGGTGCGCTTCCCAGCATGCTTTGTGTCATGCAGGCTGGGACACACACACTCTGCTCTGTCAAGCTCGTGGGAGGATTAAGCTTTGTTTTACTCTGTTGCTGCGTTAGAGAAAGGAATCAAATGCAGAAACTTAAGGGTTTCAAATGTGGTGTCTGCAGGAGCCAGAAGCTGTTTGACTCCCTCACGCTCTAGCTGCAGTAATGCTGTACACACAGTATCCAGTTAAAACCCACATCCACTGTATTTGCACAGTAACCAGGTCAGAGTCGACTGTTCTGTACTGTCACGTAAAGGACAAAACTGGCTCCTGCAAAACAAAAGACTGCAGTCAAAAAAACAGAGGCTGAATGAAAGAGTCAATGCATTCGTATAAGATAATTCAGACAAACTAGAAAGGCTAAGTAGTGGATCACATACCTCAACAACAGCCCAACAGTTTCCTAAAACTCAATCCAGCTGTACCAAACTTCACACACTCATAGAAATCAGGAAATTATCTAAAGAAATGTAATCTCATCTTCTTCCTCAGGTCTACTCGGTGCCTCCCTGCAGGACCAACCCTGCGCTCCAGGAGGGAAACTATGACTTCCCGCAGCCTCTCAAACACAAGCAGGAGGGCATCTACGACGTTCCCCCACCCGCCCTCACCAAGCCAGCGCAGAGCCCACAGTCCCATTATGATTTCCCCCCCAACGTGGAACCTGCTGCCCACCACCAACACCAGAATGCCAACAGCAATGAGGGCATTTACGACGTGCCTCCGCCTGCCCTTCTTTCAGGTGCAGTGTCTCAGAAGGACATATACGACATCCCTCGCGGCAAGCTGCCGTCCCAGCACAAGACCTCCCCCTCTGACAGAGACGGAAGCAAGGGCATCTACGACATGCCCGCTCAGGATGTTCGAGCAGTAGGAGACGTGACGGACGGAGTGAACCGTCTGTCATTCTCCAGCACCGGCAGCACACGCAGCAGCATGTCCACGTCCTCGTCCTCCACGGGCTCCGGCTCTGAGGGCCGCCTCATTCTGGATGTGGACGCGGGTGTCCAGAGGTTATACCGCCTGCAGCAGGCCGTGGAGGCTTCAGTCTGGGCGTTGCATACAATGGCAGCTTCCCCTCACTGGAGGACGTTTCCCTTCATGGAGCGTCATGCTAACGACGTGCGCACAGTGCTGGACAGGATCAGGGCTGCTCTGGGGGACTTCGTTGTGTTTGGTCGAGGGGCTGCAGTGAACGCCACGTCTCTGTCGGACTCCAGCCTGCACAGCAAGCTGAGGCGGCAGCTGGGACGCCTGGAGGACTCGCAGCAGATCCTCCTGCAGATCTACCAAGTCCTGGAGAACTGCAGCTGGGCCCTGAACACGCTGGCCTCCTCCGGAAAGCACCACAACAAGAGCGACGACCTGGACCGCTTCGTCATGGTCTCCAGGACCGTGCCCGACGACGCCAAGCCGCTGGCCTCCACGATAGGCAGCAATGCTGAGCTGCTGTTCAGGCCGACCCACGTGGACGGGTCTTTCTCTAACGGGAGCACGCCTGACGAGAACACGATCCACCCGCTCACCTCTCCCTCCTCCGATAACGACAACTATGGGGACAAGACCAAGCCCTTCCCTGTTCCCTCCATCCAGGACAAAGACAACATGAACAACAGTGAGAAGTGTGTGAAAAGCTGGATGGAGGACTACGATTACGTGCACCTGCAGGTAAATGCTACATGAACACGTCAAGTTAAAACCCGTGTGTTGAGCTTTATACTTTTTTTGCCATAGAACATTCTCCTGTAGATTTTCTTCTGTTAAGTGTGGAAGTTAGACATTTTCAAATATACTCATATTGGGATAAATTGTCGTATTTTTGTGATCACTATATGTACATTGTTTTCGACAGAAGCATATTAGTGCTGCACAGGAAAAAGACTAACAATAAACAATAATCTATTAGGTTATAATGTGATATTGATCTGATTTTCTATTTATGTCGTGGCAGCAATAAACTTCTGTACTTTTTTATGTTTTTCCTAAGTTTGTAGATAATGTTTCAGTTATTTTTGTGCAGACCAGCTAAAGTTCATTAGGGTTTTTAAGCTCATTGCGTCGTTGATTATTTTCCCAATGATATCAAAGCACAGAAGTGTGTTTCTGACTCGCGTTTCATGTGTTAAAAGTCAAACCTGGTCAACATGAGTGAGTTCTCACTCCTTGGTTTTCCTCCGCAGGGCAAAGAGGACTTTGAGCGTCAGCAGAAGGAGCTGCTGGAGAAAGAAAACATCATCAAACAGAGTCAAGTGCAGCTGGGACAAGAACAAGTGAGACTTTCTGTTTGTTTTCACTGTCACAGACGTTGTTACACTGATGAAGCCGCGAGCATGAGTCTTGGGGCAAGTTCAGGGGGAGAGATTTCTCTGTTTGAGTTATTTTTGGAACCAGCGAATATGCGTTTGAAAAAATCATGAGTTGATGATCAGAGAGTTACTGATTCTGTCTCTGAGTTTTAATCTCAGACGCAGCTTCTCGGAGCTCGTCCTCATCTGACTGTTCCTGTGATAAACCAGAGATATGATACATGCTAGCAAGCAACTAATCTGAATCCTGTCACCCTTCACAGATCAATCAGTTCAAGAAGCTGGAGCAGGAAGCGATCAAGCCCGTGGAGAATGACATCACACAGTGGACGCCCCACCAGCACTTGCCTGTAACCTCCGCCCCAGTAGCCCCAGTAGCCCCCACCCCAGACTCTTCCTCCTCCACCCTGTCCCCCTCCACTCACATGTGCGCTCGCGACGGCCAGCTGCTCGGCTTCTACTCGGATCAGTGCGAGCAGCACTTCGTCACGCTGCTCAGCGCCGTCGACGCCTTCTTCGGCTGCGTCAGCACCGGGCAGCCTCCCCGCATCTTCGTAGCGCACAGCAAGTTTGTCATCCTCAGTGCCCACAAACTGGTCTTCATCGGGGACACTCTGTCCAGACAGGCCTCGGCCCCCGAGGTGGCAAACAGGGTGATGAACTCCAGCAACGTGCTGTGTGACTTGTTAAAGACGGTGGTGGCTGCGACCAAAACGGCCGCCCTGAACTACCCGAACACTGTCGCCATCCAGGAGATGGTGGACCGAGTCACCGACCTCTCACATCACTCGCAGCAGTTTAAAGAACAGTTGCTGCAAATGGCTCATTCATGATTTTCAACCATGTTGCTCCTGTACATTTCACCACAGTCTCCATGTGTACATTAATCTACCATAAATATATATATTTACAGCATGCATATATATATATATATTAACATACATATATATGTATATATGCTCTTCATCTTTCAGCTTGTTTGGATGTTGTAAATAGTCGGTCCTGTAAATATTTGCTCTATTTTTGTGTAGATTGTTTTATATTATATATGTAGATGCAGTGTTGGTGTCTCTGTAGGATACGTGGACATTTTTCATAACATTCCTGTTGCGTATTAAGAAGCACCTTATGAGATGTCCTGTTGTTTTTTTTGTTTTCACCTGTAAAACGTCGTGGATGTGTGTTACTGCTGAGTGTGACAGTAAAGATCTCCTTGTAAAATCACGTTTAATGTCGATGTGTGTGTGGAGATTTCCACAAAGTAAAAGATTGTTCTTAACCATGTGACTGTCTTTTCATTTCTGGCATAACTCATTTGTTATAGTGAGAGAAAAACGAGCAGAGTGGTTTAATAAGTAAAAAGAAGGTGGTTATTATTGTTGTTTTATCTTAGGGAGACATTTTATTTACTCATATCTGCCAGTGATATATCCAATTTATTGGAGTTAGATTTAATTTATGGTTAAAAATCACAATACATTTTCATATTAATCCACTTCATCAATAACATTTAAACCAACAGTGTTATTTGTGCTCGTGCAACATAACTGTTCCATAAGAACCTTCAATTGTAAAAGATGGAAAAATAACTTAAAGAAGAACATTGGAGATAGTACAAGTAGTATCTGGGGTCACTGAGTCTCCAAACAGTGCGATGACAATGAAATCAGTGTCACTATCAACAAAATTAAATTATACACATGTGCCCTCATGAGCACTTGACCCCGTTTTTAACAATCTGTTTGATCCAACTTCCGCCGCCTCTCCCAGGAAACAGTAATTGTCAGTTCTGTGTAATTAGGTATTTTCCCTGCTGCTTTTAAAACATCTGGTAAAACGTCATAAACCTTGAATCCACAGTTTAACAAAAGGCACACAGGCAGATTACTGAAGGAGCAGAGATGTGATTCCAAATGACTCACGTATGAGTACACTTATTATATCGAGTATTATTATTGAATTCATCAGAGAAAAGAAAGATAATAACAAGAATGACTGAGTAGAGCACAAACATCCACCAAGGACAAACGGTTCTCTTGAATTCAATCAAGCTACAACAAATGTCAGTCTCCTAAACTAGATCGACATATTATTTCCTGAGAAGATTAACAAAAGGGAACAAAGAATTCCTGGATCTGCCGCTTTAATGGATTCTTTCTTGGCTTGTGTCTCATCACTCCACCAAGTTTGATGTAATCTGTTAAGTAGTTTTTGTGTAATCTGGTTTACAAACAGACAAACCAAACAAAAAACACACGGGGTGAAAACATAACCTCTTTGGCAGAGGTAATAATAGTAAAGAGCTACATTTACAGATAATAAAATATCACTGTCACTGTGGTTTTAATCCAAAGTCTTGTCAAACCAAATCAAATCCCCGTGGACCCCTACAGGATATTTCTGATTCAAGTCATATCTGATCAGTCACTTGTTCCCTCTAATCGTGACAACAGCTCGCTGAAAGGATTTCACATGAAGCGGGACAGAGCGGCTGGAATACGGTGGCCGTGCCAAATAATTCCTCACTTTGTTGCAGAACATTAGATATGACACACGGAGAATAATGAGGGGCAAGCAAAGGACGAGACGCCGCTATACATGTCCTCTGGACCGTGAGAAACGTGTTTTTCCGAGCGACACTATCAGCTGCAGCACATTCTCTCTGGTTCAAAGTGTAGGGAATTGATAAAATGTCCAGAACGACTGCGCGTCTTCTGCAACAGGGAAACAAACAACCTTTGTGTTTCCTCATCCTCTCCCTCTCTCCTCTCTCTCACTGTAATCTGAGTGAAATATAGTGTGACCCTGTGGAGAGGCTCTGTGGATAGATAGATGGGCCTGCGTGAGGAAGAGATGCCCATGACTACTTCCTCCCCCCCTTCAGCTCCCAATCAGAAAATCTCATTAAACATCCTACAAGCTCACACAGGCTGGCACTTACAAGCAATCTAAGTGTTTTTATTATTCACTGCATTCCTCCCAGGGCTCTCCGGGGAGATAAGTAAGAAAGGAATTTGCAGTGGAAAGACTTCTTTAAAAAAAAAGACAGACGGTAAATCAGGAGACGTCAGATCCACCTTAAAGGTCCGTCTCTGTTAATCTGGCCGACAAAGGCAGAAAGCAGCAGCAGCAGTGCACTTTAAGAGAATAAAAGGCGTTAAAGTTTTCAGGCTCACTTGCAAACAGATAGAAAGGTAACAGAGCCTTCGTCTTACAGCTGAAGAATGTCATTAGCTTTGCAGGCACTTGGTCATAAACTTTAACCAGTCGGAGGTGCAATATAAAAAGTCACAGGAGCAGTTTCATAGCAATCTGATTACTGTTGGATTGAATGATCACGTTGACTCGCTTCACTCGATAAGAGAAGACTTTAAACCTCCAAAGAGAAAAGTCAGGGCTTCACCAGAGTCATTGGGATTCATCCTCAGGGGACAACGCCAAATTCTGTACCCGGAGAGGCTAAGATACAGAATGAAACCGGATTAGTTCAACTTTTACATGCTAGTAGCACCACATCCTCTGGGCACCATGAATATAACTGTGACCATTAATAGAGGTTTAGCGGAGTTCTTCACAATCATGATTGGATTTGGATGCTTCCTCCTTAAGTAATGTGGAATAATTGAATTAACGAGATACTTTTCAGTAACAAATAAGGGCTTGAGGCAATGCAGCTACTTTCAGTTTGTTTGGCCTTTGTAGGTCAGTAATAATGTCAGGACATCGTGTGGCTCTCAACCAGTGAGAAGAATTGCTTTTGGCTGATGTAAATGCCGGAGACCTGGGGAGAGATTGATGAATCAATGAGTTATTTTAACTCTGGCAGCTTTAATAGATCCACCAGGGCCAGAACGCACAGTCCTGGACACAACAGCTGCAGAAGCTTCGGTGTGTATCCCGTCATCGGGGGCATCGTGCCCATCATCTCATTAACGACTGTCTTTGGTTGACCACAATTCCATAACTACGCAAGGTGCTGCACAGACAAGCTGCATTTTGTTCAAATCCCCTGGAGAGGTTTGTCTCCAAGCTGCCCGATGAGATACCGTCTAGTCAGGCAGAGAAACTGCAAAACAGGTATTGGACTGCTGAGATGGAAATTTGCAGTGAGAGCACCTGCAATCAAAACCTCGGCTGTTCACCTGTCTGTCGAGTGAGCAAACACACGGTAAAAGGTCATCAGAGCGATAACGTACTACACCTACAACCAGCAACTAGGCTCTCGCTATATAAACACATATATAAAGTAAGAGTTGGAGGAGCGCTGGAGAGTCTATGTCATTTCCTTGGCTTACCACAATCATTTCCTGTAAAGTATTTGCAGGCTCTGAAATTACAGCTTCGTAGCTCAGTGGGGCCTCGAAAAAGGCCCCAGCTGCAGGCAGAGCTGAGGCCAGCCAAATCTGGGGGAGAGGTGGCATCCTCAGCATGAATCAAACTTGAGGCTAAGGTTTGCCTCATATAGGCAGTTTACTGTAAGGGTGGTTTCTTAATTTTCTGCATCTGTTTCCACTGAGTGACGGATGCAGGAGCTTCTGGACGAGTGGATTCTCAACATTTGAGTCATACCACAGTGAGATGTCTCCGTTACTGCACTCGGAATAACCCAGATCTATTTCTTGTTTACATTTGATTGGGTCGAAGCAGCCATACCACAGTGGAGACAAATAAATTGATCACCAGAGACAGGCCGAGGGGGCCAAGAGGGGGCCAAGAGGGCAAAGGGTCTCTTGTGAAACAGACTCTGTCTAAAGAGATCTGAATCTGTAATGAGTGGAATTCCTCGACGAGGGATCAATAAAGTCTTATCTATTCTTCTCTTAGCTTAGCTTAGCTATCCAGCTAGCATAACAGGATACTCAGCCACCTTACTTAGGTG
Organism: Hippoglossus stenolepis; assembly: GCF_022539355.2. NCBI lineage: Eukaryota > Metazoa > Chordata > Actinopteri > Pleuronectiformes > Pleuronectidae > Hippoglossus > Hippoglossus stenolepis. The sequence goes on from NC_061499.1 coordinate 4,700,179, forward strand.
TGTTAGCACAGGCTTGCTCCAGTTAGCATGCTAAAACAAGTACTTATTCCTTCTCCCGTTCACTGGGCTGTTGTACGTTTTACACAAGTTATTACTGAATGAATCCGTTTGCATTTTAAACCATTTTACTGCTTATTTGGTGAATCTAAGCTTCTCACTCACCTGAGAACAATAACAGGAAGTTACAGTCTTTAACGCGTCAGGTGTTCCGGTGATTTCGCGCCATCCCGACTCACACCACATGTCATTGTAGCCCAGCCCACCACCTACAGGTTAAACTGTGTCACAGCATGTAAACTGTCGTAGTAGACAGAATTCATTCCGTGTCAGGAGTGTTCCTAAGAATTAACTTTATGAACTTTAATTCAAAAGCTGAGGTAAATTAAATAAATGCATTTTGTGACTATGTTTTTCCAGACTGGTTCCAAACCAACCAAAAAGAGACACAAAATCGACAAGAAAGAGACAAAAAAATATCTACAGGGACACAAAATCACAACTAATAGTTAGACAACAACTGAAAAGATCAACAAAATGGCCACAAAGAGAAAGGTCTCAGTATATATGAGTACTGGGAGTGACAGGCTTTTTACCTGTCAGTACCCAAGAGTCAATTTTCTATAATTTCTCCATCTTTAGAAATACATACTTACAAGTAAAGGTCCTGCATTTAAGATTTTTTTACGAGACCAGAAAAAGTATATAATCATCCCCGTCAAAATATACTTAAGTTTCAAACACTGGATTCTCGGCGCGTTCTCAGCTACTCAAAATGCAAACTGCTGCACAGAGAGGAAAAGTTGTGTCTCAGTCGTGAGAGAAATTCTCATTTGAGTTTCAAAAGAGCTGACTGACACAGAAAAAGGTCTAAAAACCACAAGCTGCAGTGAAATTCAAATCAGTTGAACTTTAAAAAGAGTCAACCTCTTACTTTACCCCCATGAATACTAAGCGTTTTAGAATAATCTGGCTTTAAAAGTCTGCAACTCGAGAAAACATAGTCTTTATTATAACAGGGGGGGTACTGTTAGCTTTCCGGTTTTTGCAGCATGTTTGCAGCCACAATCGTTGCATTAGGTACGAGCAGTTTAGGAATAAGCTAATGACCCTTGGGGGTGAAATGCATTAAGCCTTGTCAGAGAATAAAATGGTCTTTTAAAGCTCGGCAGACTCAGTATAGATTATACACACAGAAGATTAATTCTCTGCTCCGAGGTCTGGGACAGTAATTTATGGCAGCTATTAGAAATCGGGCAGCAGAGAGAGATTTCACTGGAGTCGGTGCATACTTGTTTTATTGTTTAGTTTTTTACTTTGGTAAGTTTTAGAGTCTGTTTTTGTCTCTAAATTCCCCTTAAAATTAAAACAGCTGCCCTGTTGGTGCCAGAGTAAAAAAAAAAACATGTCATTAACTTTACTCTGATCAAAACATGTGGGCAACATAAAACTAATTTACTTTTTATTATCTTTAATGGTTAATTGGAATCAGATCTGTGGAACAAAATGAGAAAGTTGTCAGGCAATGAGGTAAAAAGCTCAATATAAACCTTTTGAAACGTAATAAAGTGTAAATATTGATTACTATAAAGAGTACAAGTACCTCAAAACTGCATTTAAGTACAAAACATTTACTTGAGCAAAAGTAATAAGTTACTTCCCCCCCTAGTCCTCACAAATACTCACCTTCAGGCTCAGGTGTGTTTGGATGTTTTTTTCTATAAGTGCGATACTGCCCCCCTGTGGTCAAACTGTAGAAGGACGTGAGGGAGCTCACGTAGCCAACTACGTTTAAAAGGTTGTTGTTCCACGTCATCTGTCGGTATCAGCTACAAACTATATTGTCTATGGTCATGAAGAAGTCTAAATCTCAGGTGAAGGTTTGAACACAGCTGTGACAACACACAGCAGATCAACTATGATCCTGTCCTCCAGAGTTAGAGGTACAGTGAAGTCTTCTGTAACACAAGGTTTCATCACAACCCTGAGTGTCGAGAGGTGAAGGTGAAGGTTACATTTGTTCAGTCGGCTTTGTCGGTTTACATCTTACAGACTCTGTTCTTTGTCGATTAAACTGCTGAATATGTTCTAAATCAATCGATCATTTCAATAGTCAAACAGTAACTAGAGCCTCGTGTGAAATCAAATGTACGACAGATGAGATGTCAAGAGTAGAAAAAGCTGCAAATCTGAAACATACGTCAATTGACTCATTATTCCAGCTGTAATAATGAATTTTAAAAGGCTAAAACTCAATTACTTACATGTGTATACACAGAATGAGGACAGATTTTTCTCTATTCTGCATCACTCACTTTCGTATTAAAGAAAACAGGACAGAGCTCAGTATATTCATGGCGTTGTTTATTTGAAGCTACAGCTCCTCCTCTGAAAAAAAAAAAATAAAAAATCATCGCTGATAAGAAGGTGCAAGAGTAACATTGTACCTGGAGGGAATATGGAGCAGGCGCTGGTCAGCTTCGACTCGCCATGTAATGAGCACTAAGTGACTGCTGGAGGCCGGGTAACACACAGTGGATGCCATCGAGACAGGCACTGGTACAGACAGAGGCACAGGGAACGGGAGGAGGTTCAGACTCGTGCAGTTTTTTCTGCCTCGTCTCTTCTCCGAGACGTCAGTTAAACTATGTAGCAGCTTCTAAAACACCAACTGTCTCTTCCTTGAAACGTTCTCCTGACTCTTCAAGTATAAACGTGTGTAAAAAGGGGCGAAGGAGAAGTTGCAAGGAACAGGTCCCATTTCACATTTTACTGAAATGAAACCTTGTCATTTGTCGGCTTTGGGCATCATCTACTGCACGAGACAGTTTCCACCATAACACGCAGAGTTAGTCACTGTGCGAGAAACAGGGAAATAACAGCGTGAACATTCCTTTCATTGCACTCTCTGTTGTAAATAAAGTTGTCAGTTGTACATATCACAATTTCAGTTTCTACCTTCAGTTTGTTCTTGTTGAAATGATGCAGACGAGCTCAGCGTTGACAGTTTTGCAGCCAACATCTGCTAAAAGTACACGATTTACAACATGTACGCAAGAGAGTGAATCCATCTCTTTGTGTGTTGGAGCAGCTCAACACTCCCCAGAGGCAGGAAGCAGCGTGGGAGCTGATGAAAGCCGGCCGGCACTACTGCAGAATGACTGTGGGACAGAGTGGAGCCCCGGTGTCACTGCTCAGTACATAAACATACGAACAGAGGACATAAAGAAATGGACAGCAATGTACATTAATGGCTTTTCCCTTTGAAACCAGAAGTTCTTCCTGGTTGGTTTAAAGTGTCCTGGTGAGGGGGGGAGTAGTGTAGAGTGCAGGGTCGGCGGGGAGGATCTCTGATGATCACACGGTGGCGTCTGTAGCATCAGGGTGTGAGAGCGGTTTCCGGTGCAGAGACACAGTGGCCGTCAGGGGCGATCTACGAAGTGCTTTCTGGAAAGGTAACTCTTTGGCGTGCAGTCCTGGGCCGATTTCGAGCCGGGGCGTTCGCTGTGCGTTCGCTCTTGGTTTCGGACGGTTGAGTTTCAGCCTGTGGGGTGCCAGCGTCCCCGACAAGTTCACGCAGGAACTTGAACTTGGATAAGAAGAGCTGCCAGACTACATACCAACCTGAGGAGGGGGAGAGAGAGAAGATATTTTAGAGGAGAGAAAGGCTGAAAGTGTTATTACCCACAGCATTGTGTGTTTTTCCATCTCTCCATGTCCTAACTCGACCTGATTTCCTGAATCAAACACAGACAGGAGGGAGAAAATGAATCTACAGAGTGCCCTTTGTTTTACGTTGAAAACATGTTTTTTAAATTCACGTCATTTCCAAGAAAACATTCTGCACAGTGCGGGGAAAACGCTGACGTCATTTGTGTTCACCGACACCAAATGATGTGGTGTTTGCGCAGTCTGAGTTAAAAAGATGTGTCATAGATTACGTGTCTCCACATTCTCTCCCGATATTCAGAAATCAAACCAAAACATCCTGGATTAAAAAAACGCCGCCATCTTGTGCCTTTGGATTCTCCGCAGTAGGGATGGAGGTCTCAACTGTCAATCATGAGGTTTCACCCCATCTTTATAGAACAGGTAATTGATTAAAACCAAACTTTGAGAAACATTTATTTGACCTGTACTTTGACTTTTAGTTTTGTCCAGATCTACTCGGGGACAAGTGCAGCCAGCCACCACGGAGCGATCCAGATGTTTTGGCTTCACTTTTTGAGGAGTGGTCATGTCGTCCACCTTTGTGAACAGTGTCAACACTTGTGGACGGACGTTAAAACCAGGTCATAAAGAAGCATCTTCAGCTGCAAGAAGAAACAGGAACTGACGTCAACTGACTAATAAAAACCACCAATGATATTATCTCCAAGTCTAAAACCGTTCCAGACCAACTCAGGACTCAGAAACTGGTTCGTGTCTTCTTCATGGTCTGAAGACGAGTTTGTGAGGAGGAGGAAGAAGAAGAGTGAAAGAGATGGTGAAGGAACAACCTCCTGACTCCTGCTGGGCACACGATATAAATAGAAACCTGTCAAAGACACTCAATACACCGAACTGCCATGAGGCCACAGTAAAAGGAGCAGTTCCACATTTTAGTTTTGGAAACTGTTTGTATTTCATTGTATTCACAGCAGCTGTCCCCGTTTAAAGTCTCACACAGATCACACGTGTGGACTCCACCACACAACATGTGTTAAAGGTCATGTGTGTGTGTGTGTTGGTCATGTTTAAACTCACCGAACAACATGAAGAGCAGCGCACAGACCAGTGTGGCCACAATGACCAGCAGCGTGAGCCCGACACTTTGCCACATCTTAGCCGGACTCCTGACAGCAGCAGCGGCATCAAACGCGGGGACGGTGGCGTGTGTGTGTTTATATCAGCTCCAACAAAAAAACAACAACAACAACAACAACACCGCCTGGCAGCTAAGCTAATGGGCTAGCTAACCGAAACAAACCGCAGCGCATCGCTAACCTCACACACCAGCGAGTTAGCTAGCGTGTAGCTAGCGTGTAGCCAGCGAGCGAGCGGGTTGGGCGAACTGAGCCCCCGGTGAAGCGACCTCAAACCCGGATAAGACTGTTAGCTCGTGTTAGCATGTGTTAGCTAACGTTAGCCGGTGTCCTCGGGTTAAAGTGGCTCTTCTGTGAACTACATCACTGCAGCCTGTGTTTGTTAGCTAGCATTAGCCACACACAGCCAAACAGGCGTCATAAAGTCAGACTGCGGCTGCGCAAGGCCCAGTGGACTTCTGGGTAATGTAGTCCGTCGCAGTTTATGCTCCTCCTTCTTCTGCTACTAATTATTACAACAATAGTAATAATATATCATGTTTACATACAAAGTGCACAAAAGTTAATTTTGTATTATTATATTAAAACCAGATTGTTATTAATTATTATTACTAATTATTATAAAGCAGCACTGAGCCCATACATTGATAATAATAAATGAACGTACGAATAAAATATATTATTATTATATTATCATAACATAAAATGTCATGCTTGTGCTCCAGACATCCAATTGAAATGACTAGATACTGTATTTGAAGAAGTATTAGATAAAGTCTAATATAAATACATATACCGTAAGAAGCAAATACTTTTGTCTTATACAAACTATTAAGTTAAATAGAATAGATCAAATAAAGTGATCTTAATTAAAGTGGTGACCAAACTAATCGCTACCAAAGGAGCAAAAGGTCCATTTCACCTTTTTTCTGTAACTACTTCTCGAGGCAAATTTGTGATTTTTGATTCTGGAATAATTGAAATAAATAAACACTGACTTGACTCTTCTTTACATTTAGGTTCTTTGCCGCAACTTTGCATTAAAGGCAAAAGCTATTTTGCATCAGTCCAGCAGGAAGCGCCATAATCAAACATGCGTAACCTTCGTTTATATTTACCTGAGAAAGTTGTGTTACTTTACAAGCAGATGAGCAACTACACATTTTCCTGCCCTTAAATGAACCATAAATAAATTCTCTTTTTTCATGAGAAAGTTGCACAGGAAACTTCCACCTCGTGCTTTGGTTCACTGCTGCATTAAAACAGTGAATGGGAAGTGGTTGATGTTGATGAATATCTTATCCTGAATGACTAGATTATATAAAGTAGGTCATACATGTGACCTTTACTGCTGCATACTTACTATTCATCATAACAAAAAACTGCTGTATCATTAGAAGAAGGGAGGAGATACTGTGAACACACTGTCCACCTGTTTCACTCTCTCTGGCTCTAAATGAATCTGTAGGAACAAGTTGCCAAGTCTCGACTTGTGAACACTCCTGTGCTGAGTTTGTCCTCGCACACACTCCAGCCGCTGTTATTTGCATATAAGACAGAATGAGTCATGCTTCACGATGGCATTTTAAACATGTGTGAGGTGAAGAGCGAGTCTATCTGTGCGTGTGTGTGTGAGTACAGCCCCCAGGAAACTTCTCTCTTTTATATAAGCGTTTGTCACCTTTACAATGATTAAACGTAGGGTTTGGATTATTAGATTCAAACTTTAATTTAGTCAGATGTTTTGCAGAATTACAATGTATTTAGGGTTTTGTTAAAATGTGAAATAGGTCGTTTGTGGTGACAAATTGAATCAGCAGGTCCGTTAAAAACCTTTAGACGTTACTTGTTAATGTGATTTATACGTAAAATATATCAATAAATTAAACTATAAAGAGTAAAAAGTACAATATTTGGCTCTGAAATCTAGTGGTTAGAAGTCAAGTACAAATACTAAAAAACTGTACTTAGCACAAATTACTATTTTAATAAATGTTCGTAGTCCATAGAACTTTACCTCCATAAAATCAAATGCTATTGTGGACACATTATATTTGATATTATACTAAAATGCATTTATACATTTTAAGCATGTTAAAAGTGCAGGTTTATGGTCCTGTTTTACTAAAATTTGTATTCATACTTCCTTGTTTTCATTTTTATTTTAAATGCTAATTTGTCCCATTGATAAAAAGTGTAGTTTATTTTTGTTTCATCTAATTCTGCTGAAATAAGAAAACATTTTTTCTTGTTCCACATCTTGACTCATACACACGGAGGCCAAATACGTGTGTACCTGTAATTTGCACATGTCTAATTTGCATAATGTCTAAATACCTTGTATTTGTAATTTCTGCCAAGAAGGTTGCGTTTCTGTCTGTGATTGTTTGTCTGTGAGCAGGAATATGCAAAACCATGAAGCCTTGAGGAGGGGCCGGGTCTGACCAAAGGAAGAACCCATAACATTTTGGCTTTGATCTGGATCATGGTGCAGATCCAGGATTTTATTTTTTCACTTTCTTTAACATCCTGAGACATTTTCAACATTTTCCTTGATTTCTCAGAGAATAATTATTGGATCTTGATAAAAAAAAAAAAACAGGCATGTTTATAGGACTTGTATTTATGAGTGCGTACGTTTGATAAAAATCTGGATCTAGTGGATTTAAATGTGGTTTCATACTGAGTGCTTCATTCTAGGTCAATATCAGATTACACTGTACGGAGGGCAAGTGCACGGAAAGAAAACGGTTTCTGGGGATGAGTGTCACAGGTTTCCAGCAGCTTGTTCCTTTGTTTGTTTCATGTGCTCAGTGGAAAAAAACAGACATGAAGCAAACGTAGAGAAATGAAAACAATTAAATTAAATTTGAGAAGCTTGCCTCAGCTTTCCACGACTCTTCATCCCCTCTGCACATGTTGATACCTGATACAGACAGAGCTGATCATTATCTAATGTTATCACAACCTCTCATTTGACCTAATTTAATCAGAACAAGCGGCACTGCCTCGGCTTCTCCTCTGTCCCCGTGTAGATGTGCTGGGACAATTCTAAAATACAGTTGAGCTTCGGTTTATCTGACTCTTAGTTCTGCTGGAGAACAAGCTGTGACAGTTCATGGCGGCTCACAAGGTTTGTTTTAACCTGCACCACCAGTGACCTGCACAGAAGATGTTTAACATTACATTACATTACATTACATTACATTACATTTCATTTAGCTGATGGTTTTATCCAAAGCGACTTTCAATAAGTGCATTCAACCATGGGGGTACAAACCCAGAACAGCAAGAATCAATACAATTTGCTTCAAAAAAGCCAAACTACAAAGTGCTACATGTAAATGCCATATAATCTAAGGTGTAGTCGGATTATTTTACAGAACAGGAGAGAAACACGGTGCAAAGACAACAAACCGGTTCAGTGATGTAAACTTTTCTGATGTTGTTCGCATGGATGGTACAATAATTAAATATCCTTACTCACTTTTTATTGAAGGGACCTGTGATCATTTGAGTTTCCATCTTCTACCACTTTATTCTTCTAAATGATTCCGTATCAGAGGGAAATACAACTTTTTCTTTACTACATTACACACTACTCACGCATATTAGGATTTGTCACCCTATATTAAATAATATAATTACCATATATGACCATAAAGTACAGCGCCGTTGCAACAGGGTCAGCAAAACAGGCAGGGGCCTCGGGCCCTGAGCTGAGAGGAGGCCCCCCCGAGATCGCTCGATTACAAAGTAATGCACGGGGACGACGATTGTGTGAGAAGCTCCTAATAATACACCACCATCAATAACTACTACTGTTTAACAGTCTGCACTGTCTCCACATGATCCACTGTGTACTTCCAGTGCAGGACTTTGACTTGTAGTGGAGAATGTTTATATTGCAGTATAATAAAAGATCGTACAGTATATGCACACACATAAACACACAACACAGTTTATGAGATTATTGACACAACTGTGCAAACATAGGACATCCTGTAACACATAGACAACACTTAATGACAGTTAATAATGATTATATTTAACTGTCGACCAATTATCAAATGTCAAGGAATTAATGCTCAATCTAGAGTTGCATTAATTAGTCAATTAATGTGATTGTGTGATTATTAGAATTGTTCATTTATGTCATTTTTCAAGGAAGAATTTCAACTGTTTCCATATTTCCTGCTCCTCTTGTGTGAAGAGTGGCTGTGTTGGATTTTTGAACAGACGGACAAACAAATTGAAAAAGTAAATTTAGGCTTGAGGAAATTGTGACTCATGTTTTAAACGTGTTATAAAACATTTGAGTGACAAGGAAATTATTAATTGACGGTTTAATTTAGCTGCCACACCGAGCTAACCTCTGGAATGAGCACGTGTGACTGCGTGCAAAAGATCTGACCAGGTGTGATGGGAAATATGTAGCTGTGGGAACAAGACGCCACGTGCGCGCACACACACACACACACACAAGAATATTGTCAAAATGAAGGATGGACCGACTGAGACAAGTAATTATTTATCATTATTTTATTTCATAACCTTGACATTTATCATTGACATTCAAATTAAAACGATGTTTGTCATGTTCAATAAGCATTAGTCAATTTGTGGCTTATTATTGTGACTATAAATAACCCACAGGTACGTACGTCCGTGTCTAACTGACAAGCAACTGACAAACTGTTATGAAACATCTAATTTCTCATGATCTATGTCACAGTAAACTAAAAAATCTGCACCGTGTCGACACTCGAGTCTCTACAGCCAGTTCAAACTGTGGCAGACACACACTGAGCAGAGAATATAAAGCATTAAAAAAGCAGATTTAAATCTCATCATCTGTGAGATTTAATAATAATAATGGTGCATCACAGTAACAGGACATTATTATTTCACCATAACACATTAACTGAGGGGTTGGTAAAGTTGAATTGTTGCCCAACCGGCTGTGAGAGCGTAGATGCTGAACGGTGCCAATATGACACAAACACATCTTTATGTTCATCTCATCCAGGCCACTCAATACACTCAGTGGCCAGTTTAATAGGTACACTGTGATAGACCAATACAATGGTTCTGAGCAAGTTCGACTGTACTTTTATCACTGAGGTCATAGATAGAGCAGGAGTTGAACTGGATGGATTCCACTGTACAGGTGTACCTAATAAAGTGGACATTGAGTGTGAGTATCAGGGTGTTACCCCCTGTTAACCCCAACAAGTTGCCATAAAATCCACTTTTCTTTGTACATTTTAATTAAAGATACAATTTGTATCAACTGCATACTGCAAAAACTATTTATAACAAGGTGGATACCACAATACAAAAATACAGAAACTCATGTTTATCACAATTTCTGCAGCTGTTTTAGTCTTTGCACTGAAAGACGTGTGTTCAGGCCGGACGGGCTCATCTCAGTGGCCGGTTCTGACTCTGCAGCCTGAGGATCTCGGCGACAAGCATCTGTGGATCCATCGACTGAGGGAACATCTCCATGGCCGTGTCCACCAAGTGGGCGCTGAAGATGGCGAGGAGCTTCTTGCGAACGACCTCTCGCTCCTCTCTGCTGGGTTGGGTCGCCTGAGGGGGCTCCCACTGGGAGCGCTCGCCCTGCAGGTGGTGGACCGCCGGAGTATGACCCCCAAATGGATCGGACCAGTACGTCTGCTGCTGTCGGCTGTGGACTCTGCTGTGCTGGTAATCCGCCGGCTGACTGTATGCAGCCGGCGCGCTGACCGGGTACGCACTGTAACCGTGGTAATGAGGTTGGCCGTAGGGGTTTATATCAGAGCCGTGGCTGCTGACGGGCCCGATGCTATGATGGTGGCTGTGGTGCTGGAAAGCCGGTGCGCTCCCCCGAGAGGGAGGACCGTGTGAGCAGCAGCTGCATGGTGCTGGAGGGCAGCACTGCTGTCGGACACTGTGGACATGCTGGCAGCTCCTGTACGTCGCCCCGTACTGGTAATCATTAATCCAGGGAGCCTCCATGGGCTGACTGTCAATGGAGCCTAAACCAGAGTCCAGCTGCTCCGGAGATCCACGCACTGAGCCGTGGTCAGAGGACGAGTGGAAGCTGCTCTTTTCCTTTCTGCACGTTGCCTTCTTGCCGGAGCGGTGACTCGTCTTCACCTGAGCTACATGTTCGTTTTTATGCTCTTTCTTCACGGAGCCGCTCTCATGTCCCAGACTCAGTTTCTTGGCCATGTCCTCCACCAGCAACAGGCTCTGTCCAGGGACCGGACTGGAACAAGCGGAGGACTGTTTCTGAGCAGATGAAGGGAGCTTGGCGTTTTCCCGAATCTCATCGGCAACCAAGCGATTGGACTGTTTGGCTCGCTCAGGATGGTGGAATTTACATTTGATTCCGAAAGTGCATTTCCTTCCTGAAAGAGAAACGAAAAGTTTAGCACTGATGATCAGATACAGACTATAGAAACAAGTCTGGTGCAACTGAAAACATTTAACAGATGTCGTGCTCTCACCATAAGGGCACAGGAGCTTTTTCTGCGTCTTAGGAAACTTTCTCAGGAAGTTCTCCAGAGTTGGTCCATAGCGGCCTAGAGGATCATCAGGTGGCATAAACCTGCATCAGAGGGAAATTTAAACATTAGTCTACAAGTAGAACTTTACAGCATCTCTCCTCCTCTTCATTATTTTTCATTTATCTGTATCAAGTTCCAGTTGGGAAGCAGCGAGGGAAGACGTACTTGTTATTAACGAAGGAGTACATGAGCAGCCTCTCCTCGATGAAGCGCTTCCACTCGGGTTTCTCCCCCTGAAGGTCCCGGTACATGTCGTTGGACACGATGATGCCGTCAGACTCGTAGCCCAGCTTGACGATGAAGCAGTCGTCATTACAGACCACTCGCTTGCCCGCGACGCGCCGCGACGGCGTGAACACCAGGATCTTCCTCCTCTCCAGGTCGAGCAGAATGTGCTGATCTGTAAAACCAGACATAAGGATGCATGAGGGGACGATTGAGGACACACGTTGGATTTAGAGTCATGAAAAGCGAGCAGGCAGAGAAAGTGAACTCAGTGACCTGCTCTGTCTGTTTCTGTATCTCCAGCTATAAAATAACAGTTGATTAGTCAGAGTATGTGGACGTGAAACTTAATCTAATCAATTAGTCTCAATTACAATTTGTCAGGGCTTCACAGAGCAGATAGATTTACCCTGAGTACATATTAACTAAAGGCCCGGACCATACATCCTGCCGCTGTATATCAGAAACTGCTCATCTACATAAAGCAACCACTCTTCTAACAGAGTCAGAAGCCGACTTCCAAATGTTGCCCACATCTGGGTGTTATAATAACTGATGGTTATCTTTCAGTTTCACAAACAGTCAGAAAACCCCCCCCACATTTTCATCTTTCGTGTTGAAGCTATATAGGCCACAGATCAAGCTTAATCTACATTGGGTCTCCCCCATTCGGAGAAATGCAGCCGAGTGTGAGAATCAGCAGCTGCATCTGAGGAAATCATGTTTTTGTTTTTTTTAAATCAGGCTTTGAAAATCCAAACCAAAAAGCCCATAGAGGAAGACTGCAGAGGTATTTCCATTATTAATTCACTCTATATGACAGCATTACAGTGAGATTCCTGCAAGCACCCTTGTTTTATTTGTATAAAACGTGAAAAAAACTGTGAAAATGTATTTTAAAACCACCCAGAACACAAGTTATGATGTTTAAATACTTCAAAATCCAAACAGATTTAGTTCACAAGGATATAAGACGGGGGAAAATATAAAATTCACACATTTGAGCGACAGAAACCTGTAATTTTATTTTCCTTATTGCTTGAAAAAAAAAAAAAAAAATCTGAAACAACAAATGATTTATTCTGTGTGCAGGACAGTAAATGGCTGTGCCAGGTAAAGACGGAGGTAGACAGCTCACACACGTCGGGTCATGTTACCTGTGATGGGAACATCTGGCCGCGGCTGCTCCTTCCTCCACAAGGGAACGAACACGGTGACGTTGGTGTGACCTCGGTCCAGGAAGAAGTTCACAGCCAACTGGATTCCCAGACACGAGAAGACTTCCTTGTTCCCATGGCTTTGTGAATGAATAGAAACCCGGAGGAACGAGTGAGATAAAAGGAAACATTTGCACTTTAACAACTGAAAAACAAAGCCTTTAGGAAGGAAAGTGTCGCCGGGCCAGTTCACACAAAGACCGAAGCTTTATAATCTCAGTCTTTGAGGATCACAGCTCTTATCAGTGCACCCGATCACAACAGGACGAGGCCACACGTCTTAAAGAGGTCGAGCTTCATGATTGTGTCACGGTAACTAAGGCGATGAAGTCTTGATGAAGTATTTCTAACTGATCTACGAACAGGACTTGCTCCAGGCTCATAAAGATGTTTGACATCTGTTTTCACTAACTGAGTCCCAGGTCAATGACAACTGAGGATGTATTACTTTCACTAATTACAATCATTATAGATCATTACTTTCTAAATTGATCAATTAAATATTTAATAGATAGCATGTCGGTAAAATAAAAGCCTATCACCAAGTTCTCAAAGCTCAAAGATTGTAATAAATTTACTAGGTTTGAAAAGGAAATATATTCAAATCTGAGAAGCTTCTAAGAGAATTTCAGGCAAAAATGAGACACAGTTATTTAATTTGTACAATTGTGTAAAAAAAGAAAATACATTAATAACCATAGCACAAATAAACTTTGGTTGCTTTGCTTTAAAAAAGTTAAATTTTCATCCAATTAGTATCTATAAATCACGATCTGCAGCACAAAGTAACACCATGTACAATGTTCACTTATACAATTACTTAAACAAAGCTTCACTGTGACAACACAGCACTCGTATGTGCTCAGAGGCCTCGGGGGCTTTTTGCATGTGTCAAGTTTTAAGTCGGAGGACAAGGGAAAGACGTCAGCCTATAGGAGCTTGACAGGGTGAACTGGTGTACCGGTTGAAATGGTTTTTTTTTTTTTTTTCTTCGCAAGCATTGCAGCTCCTCAAGGAAACAACAAGCGGCACACACCTATGTGAGTGCTTTTAATTTGCATACTAGAGCAGCTAGTTCACCACATGCCTGAACGGGCGTGCCCGGCTGGGAGAGGCAGAAGGGCAGAGAGGTGTGCATACTCTGCGCACACGCACACGCACACACACACACACACACACACACACACACACACAAGTTTAAACACTGTGTTTTGTTTCCCTCATTCTCACGTCCATTTCCTGAACCATTTAGCCTCCAACTGTGTGTGTGCGTGTGTGCGTGTGTGCGTTCACTGGGTGCAATAGGAAGAACGAGGGGAAAGGTTGAGCGCACACACACACAGACAGAGTTCCCGTAACGACTGGTGATGTATCGTCCTAGAGGTGCAGATAACAGCACTTCCGGCTTCTCTATGGCAACCTCCAACACAGGAGAAACCATTGGGAACACGCTGCCCTTTCTGCCAACCACACAACAGACAGTGGCTGGGTGAAGCTGTAATTGTGTGTACAGAAGTGTATTGTGCTCCGAGTTAAATGACAGTCAATCAATTATGTGTAATCGCAAACTCAGAGCCACAGACGAACAGTGCTGTGGGAACCTCGGACCTATTCACCACAATAATTTGTCATTTAGTTTGAGAACCCGTCAATTATATTTTAATTGGTACTTCTGCCTCCACCCGTCTATGTGTGTTGGTTTATTTCTTGGCAGGATTATGCAAATAGTGCTGAATTGATTTGCTCTGTACTTGGTGGAGGGTGTGGTGTGTGTGTGTGTGTGTGTGTGTGTGTGTGTGTGTGTGTGTGTGTGTGTGTGTGTGGGGGGTGGCGCGGGCCAAGGAAGAACCATTTAAATCTTAGTTTGAAATTAAGCATTTTTTCTACACTTTCACTCATTTCTCAGGAGATAATTTGTGGATCTTGAACAAACTGACATATTTATGGTTGATGCGTTTACGACAGACAGGATTGTTTGGCCTCCGTCTTCACCAGTGCTCAGTTCCATTAGTTATTATCTTTATTAGCCTGTCGATTGACACGACTGAAATGTTTCAACAACTACCGGGTGGATTAAAATGTGGTGCGCTGGACATACACGTCAACCACAGGATGAATTGCAATTAATTTGATAATCACACATAATGACATGTCTTAAAGTCTTAGTTTTGTTAAACCACAGCCACGTTTAACTGTACCTTGACGAATGTGACATGGATCCTGCTCTACCACTGCTGTGGTGCTTTGTAGAAAACCTCTGCTGTAGTAATGTTCTTTTACCTTAACATTTAAATTAAATAAATGACAATTACCTATTAGTTCTTTGAAAGATACAGTAAAAGCTCAAATTAGCATGTTAGCATTGTCTCTGTGAGCATGCTAGCAGACATTAGCACGTAATTAGACGTAGCGCATCGGGCTGTATGCTCGTAATTTTGTTTAAATAGGCTAAGACGTACACAACACAAGATATGATGTAAGAGTGAAACATTTGCATGTTAGCATGCTGACATTTGCATTTAGCTCTAAGCGCTAGTTTGACGAGCCCAGCAGTCGCTAATCCTTTAAATATTACAATTATTGGATAGTGTTGATGTCGTGACCGCTAAGAACATGAGTGGCTTAATTACACGTTTGAGTAAAAATGATGCTTTAATTAGGTTAAATTAACTAAATTGTGTGTTAATTGTGCTGCTGATCCAATCATATCAGGACTGCATTTATTTTCATTATCAATTATAACTAAGTATTTTCTCATTTAAATCATCTGACAGAAGGGTCAGACAATAAAATAAAAAATACAGCTCAAGGTGATATATGCCAACTGTTCAAAATGAATACAAATATTATTTGATCATCAGCATAGTTGCCAATGGATCAACTAATTGATTAGTTGAGATAAAGCAGAGTAATATAATGATTTTAATAATTTAAGAAAGAAAAAAACAAGTGACAACCTATGAATTTGGGGTAAATTTACCTGAAAAAACATATGAAACTATTTATTTTCTCACCTCATGGCCACATTGCTGCCGTCTATCACGATGGGTCTCAGGGCGTCTTCATCCTCGCTGCTCTCCTCTCTGGTCTGAGGAGTCGACACAGTGACAGGCAGCTGCAGCGTGGGGCCCCCAGCCTGGGGGTCCCCTCTGGGCAGCACCACAGACATCATGGTCAGTGGAACATGCTTGGCCTCCTGACTGACACCCATCTTCATCAGCTCGCCCAGAACCTTATCTGTGTCTATGTTGGGGCCAAACTTCTGCTGAACGGACCGAACCTGAGCCGTGGAGTATCCCAGCTTGAGGAAGAAGTCCATCTGGGCCTCCAGCTGCTCGGGGTCCAGGGACGGGTCGGGTTCAGCAGAGTGCATTTTCTCACTGGACGGACGGGAGGAGTTTTGCACAGGGAGGAGTGAAGGGAAGATCCATGCAGGAGCGGCAGAGTCTGTGGGGTTCAGACAGGTTGCGGCGGGGATTTTACTCCACGGGTGCACAGATGGAAAAACGGCGACTTTAGCATTCATCCCTCCTTCCTCGGCGAAGCTCATTCATGCCCTAAAAATGATAACTGTTCCAGTGTCAGGTCTGAAAATCCAGAAAGACAGAGACGTTTGATTACCGTTTGTTACAGCTACAACTATTCCAATTAGTTGACTCATACCTGTTGTGGAAGAAGATTTAGAGATTATCTGCATGAGTAAAAGTAGCTTAAAACCTCCCTCCGGCATTATGAGCAAAATGTATTTAAAAGTCTCATCTTACTTTTGGGTGGTTTCATGTGTTGTATAACATTTCCTAGTATATTACGTTAAAGTCATTTCATATTTTTAAGTTCTTCTAAATGCTGTTAAATACGTGCAGCAAAAAGAAGAATTTATCTGTGAATTGTTACGGAGTAGGAGACCAAATAATCTAATATTTAAATAAAACAGCTTATAATTGTATTTAAGTTCAATACTTGAGTAAATGTTCATAGTTTTCTTGATTGCTTGAGTCGTGTTTTTAAACACAAATACTGCAAATTCCCTTCGATTCTGCTTTTCTTAGACGAAAATAAAACAGTAAATTTAATATCTGTGGGTGAACAGATGGTTGAAGCAATATGAACACAGCACATTGGACTATGGGAAACTGAGGTTAACATTGACACAGTACTATTATCACACATTTTATAGACAGACAAACGAAACTAATCATAAAACTAAGAGATAATAAAATATAGTGATGAGTGGTTGCAGCCCTATAGCTCCTTTAGTCTTACACCTACTTTGCCGCTTGTTCTATTTCTAATACTAATGGATGTTCTCATCATCAATACACATACAGATCGTTTTCCTGATTGAGTGTCAGGTCAATAAGACGGAACGAAAACTATTTTACAGTCTAATAAAACTGAGAAAATCAGCAAATTCTCACATTTGAACGACTGGAACTGGATTATTTTTTTTTAATATCACACTTTTGCTTAAAAAATGAGGGAGCGGGGGTTGAGTCCCACCCCCCTGCCTTTGCCTGTAACTGATGGAGAACTTCAGTGATCACTGTCTTCACTCCAAACATTTCTCATTCAACTTAATCCACAGAATACTGTGATACACTGAAGACGTATGAGAACATGCATTAATATAATTAAATCAAATTTCCACGGGGAGGAACCAGTATCTGACTGGTTTTAAAACAGCCAAACTGTAAAACTCCACGGATTCTCCTTCAGCTACATGTCAATGGAAACACAGGGCAAGAAGTGTTAAGTGTGTAAAAAGTCGCTCCTGCTGTTTCCGCCTCACCTGAAACTTCACAAACAACAAAACAGACAAAACGTACCTGAGGGTCAGACGCGTCTTTCTAAAAAAAAACCAGAAAAGTGTGCGTTCGCTCCGGTTTGCATGTGAACACTGACTCTGCAGATCACTGCCGAGAAACCTCCCTCCCTCTCTCGCTCAGCCGGTACAAGGAAGTTGGGGTTTTTCCCTGTTGTTGACATCAGCAGGCGAGCAGCGGGCGAACCAACCAGGAGGTGTGAGCGAGTCACATGCTGGGATTCCGGTCGAGAGGCGACGCAATCTGGCACCATCCGCGTGCGTCCGTGGCACCGCTGTGTGTCCATTACGCACGGATACATGAGCGGTATCGCGCAAAAGAAATACGCAACACTTTTGGACTTGGCTTCCACCCACGAATAAATACTTCAAAGATTATGTCATAGAACAGCCTAATATAACTTTACAGCCAAATAATTTATGTTTTCTTCACATTAAAACGCCTCTAAAATAGGTTTAACAATAAATAATTATAAGTCTTTGTTATATTACGGTAAAAATGAGGAGTTAAGCCTCCCAGCTATAAAAAAATAAATAATGATTATTTAATGTATTTGAAGCTGAAGCAGCAGGGCCGTAAGGAACCACAAGAGGGCCACAGGGCAAAAACTCCACATTTCTGTTGTGTTTGTACTTGTACTAAGTTTGTACAGTCATCCTGAGGCACACACTTATAGTGTTAAAAATACACCATGACGTGCAAACAAAATATTCACAGAATAATAAAGGCTTTTTCATTTCGTTTTATAAATGATAAACAACCATTTCTGCAGTAAAGTATGGAAGATGATAAGAAATTCCGATTGAAAGAAATTAGGGAAAATCACTTTAAATCCTGAGATTTGTGTCTGTATTTTATTTGTTGTTTTGATTTCAGCAAATTATCGACATCAATAGTAGCATGTGAATATGAAAAGAGAATAAGAAAATTAGATGGCAAAATAAATTCAGATCATGCTTTTAATTTAGTTATTCTTCACCATTTCTCAGGGTTCCTTTCTAAAATATGAGATAATATGAGGTCATATTATTCAATTTACTCATTCATGTTTTTAACCTCTATGACAATTACGCTGTCTCCACTGTGGTTTTGGCTTACGCTGCTCAGGTAAAGGGAGATTGGGAAGAACAGCTGGATGGGACTCCGGAGCTATTGTGTCTGGTGGATTTATGGGTTGTGGATTATGCTCTTCTGACTCAGGATCATGTAAGTGTTTCTCTTTATTTGTTGTGTGGGACTCAGGTGATGGCTCTGAAACGTGCTGAGATGTTGTTGATTCTGGCTCAGGTTCAGGGTCGGAGTGTGGAAGTACAGAATACAACCCAGGTGCTGTCTCAGCTGTTGTTTCTGGATCTGACCCAAGAGTTGTTGAGTCTGGTTCAGGTGTTACTTCAGGTGCTGCTCCAGATGTTGTTTCCAACTCTGGAATGGGTATTGCTTCATTTGTTGTTTCTGAATTGAGACCAATAGTTGTTGAGTCTGGAGCAGGTGCTGCTTCAGCAGTTGTTTCTGAATTGAGACCAATAGTTGTTGAGTCTGGAGCAGGTGCTGCTTCAGGTGTTGTCTCTGAATTGAGACCAAGAGTTGTGGAGTCTGGAGCAGGTGCTGCTTCAGGTGTTGTCTCTGAATTGAGACCAAGAGTTGTTGAGTCTGGCCCAGGTGCTGCTTCAGCAGTTGTTTCTGAATTGAGACCAAGAGTTGTTGAGTCTGGAGCAGGTGCTGCTTCAGGTGTTGTTTCTGAATTGAGGCCAAGAGTTGTTGAGTCTGGCCCAGGTGCTGCTTCAGCAGTTGTTTCTGAATTGAGACCAAGAGTTGTTGAGTCTGGAGCAGGTGCTGCTTCAGGTGTTGTCTCTGAATTGAGACCAAGAGTTGTTGAGTCTGGCCCAGGTGCTGCTTCAGCAGTTGTTTCTGAATTGAGACCAAGAGTTGTTGAGTCTGGAGCAGGTGCTGCTTCAGCAGTTGTTTCTGAATTGAGACCAAGAGTTGTTGAGTCTGGAGCAGGTGCTGCTTCAGGTGTTGTCTCTGAATTTAGACCAAGAGTTGTTGAGTCTGGAGCAGGTGCTGCTTCAGCAGTTGTTTCTGAATTGAGACCAAGAGTTGTTGAGTCTGGAGCAAGTCCTGCTTCAGCAGTTGTTTCTGAATTGAGACCAAGAGTTGTTGAGTCTGGAGCAGGTGCTGTTCAGCAGTTGTTCTGAATTGAGACCAGAGTTGTTGAGTCTGAGCAGGTGCTTCTTCAGGTGTTGTCTCTGAATTGAGACCAATAGTTGTTGAGTCTGGCCCAGGTGCTGCTTCAGCAGTTGTTTCGAATTGAGACCAAGAGTTGTTGAGTCTGGAGCAGGTGCTGCTTCAGCAGTTGTTTCTGAATTGAGACCAAGAGTTGTTGAGTCTGGAGCAGGTGCTGCTTCAGCAGTTGTCTCTGAATTGAGACCAATAGTTGTTGAGTCTGGCCCAGGTGCTGCTTCAGCAGTTGTTTCTGAATTGAGACCAAAATGCAGAGTTGTTGAGTCTGGAGCAGGTGCTGCTTCAGCAGTTGTTTCTGAATTGAGACCAAGAGTTGTTGAGTCTGGCAGGTGAAATGTTAAGAGTCTGAGCAGGTGCTGCTTCAGCAGTTGTTTCTGAATTGAGACCAAGAGTTGTTGAGTCTGGAGCAGGTGCGACGTTGTTGAGTCTGAGCAGGTGCTGCTTCAGCAGTTGTTTCTGAATTGAGACCAAGAGTTGTTGAGTCTGGAGCAGGTGCTGCTTCAGGTGTTGTTTCTGAATTGAGACCAAGAGTTGTTGAGTCTGGAGCAGGTGCTGCTTCAGCAGTTGTCTCTGAATTGAGACCAATAGTTGTTGAGTCTGGAGCAGGTGCTGTCAGCAGTTGTTTCTATTGAGACCAAGAGTTGTTGAGTCTGGCAGGTGCTGCTTCAGCAGTTGTCTTGGGAACCAGTCTGGAGCAGGTGTGCTTCAGGTGTTGTCTCTGCATTGAGACCAAGAGTTGTTGAGTCTGGAGCAGGTGCTGCTTCAGCAGTTGTTTCTGAATTGAGACCAAGAGTTGTTGAGTCTGGAGCAGGTGCTGCTTCAGGTGTTGTTTCTGAATTGAGACCAAGAGTTGTTGAGTCTGGAGCAGGTGCTGCTTCAGGTGTTGTCTATTGAGACCAAGAGTTGTTGAGTCTGGAGCAGGTGCTGCTTCAGCAGTTGTTTCTGAATTGAGACCAAGAGTTGTTGAGTCTGGAGCAGGTGCTGCTTCAGCAGTTGTTCTGAATTGAGACCAATAGTTGTTGAGTCTGGCAGGTGCTGCTCTTTTGAATTGAGACCAAGAGTTGTTGAGTCTGGAGCAGGTGCTGCTTCAGCAGTTGTTTCTGAATTGAGACCAAGAGTTGTTGAGTCTGGAGCAGGTGCTGCTTCAGCAGTTGTTTCTGAATTGAGACCAAGAGTTGTTGAGTCTGGAGCAGGTGCTGCTTCAGCAGTTGTCTCTGAATTGAGACCAATAGTTGTTGAGTCTGGAGCAGGTGCTGCTTCAGCAGTTGTTTCTGAATTGAGACCAAGAGTTGTTGAGTCTGGAGCAGGTGCTGCTTCAGCAGTTGTTTCTGAATTGAGACCAAGAGTTGTTGAGTCTGGAGCAGGTGCTGCTTCAGGTGTTGTCTCTGAATTGAGACCAAGAGTTGTTGAGTCTGGAGCAGGTGCTGCTTCAGGTGTTGTCTCTGAATTGAGACCAAGAGTTGTTGAGTCTGGAGCAGGTGCTGCTTCAGCAGTTGTTTCTGAATTGAGACCAAGAGTTGTTGAGTCTGGAGCAGGTGCTGCTTCAGCAGTTGTTTCTGAATTGAGACCAAGAGTTGTTGAGTCTGGAGCAGGTGCTGCTTCAGCAGTTGTTTCTGAATTGAGACCAAGAGTTGTTGAGTCTGGAGCAGGTGCTTCTTCAGGTGTTGTCTCTGATGGATATGTTTTGGTGCTGCTTCAGCAGTTGTTTCTGAATTGAGACCAATAGTTGTTGAGTCTGGAGCAGGTGCTGCTTCAGGTGTTGTCTCTGAATTGAGAACAATAGTTGTTGAGTCTGGCCAGGTGCTGCTTCAGCAGTTGTTTCTGAATTGAGACCAAGAGTTGTTGAGTCTGGAGCAGGTGCTGCTTCAGCAGTTGTTTCTGAATTGAGACCAAGAGTTGTTGAGTCTGGAGCAGGTGCTGCTTCAGGTGTTGTCTCTGAATTTAGACCAAGAGTTGTTGAGTCTGGAGCAGGTGCTGCTTCAGCAGTTGTTTCTGAATTGAGACCAAGAGTTGTTGAGTCTGGAGCAGGTCCTGCTTCAGCAGTTGTTTCTGAATTGAGACCAAGAGTTGTTGAGTCTGGAGCAGGTGCTGCTTCAGCAGTTGTTTCTGAATTGAGACCAAGAGTTGTTGAGTCTGGAGCAGGTGCTTCTTCAGGTGTTGTCTCTGAATTGAGACCAATAGTTGTTGAGTCTGGCCCAGGTGCTGCTTCAGCAGTTGTTTCTGAATTGAGACCAAGAGTTGTTGAGTCTGGAGCAGGTGCTGCTTCAGCAGTTGTTTCTGAATTGAGACCAAGAGTTGTTGAGTCTGGAGCAGGTGCTGCTTCAGCAGTTGTCTCTGAATTGAGACCAATAGTTGTTGAGTCTGGCCCAGGTGCTGCTTCAGCAGTTGTTTCTGAATTGAGACCAAGAGTTGTTGAGTCTGGAGCAGGTGCTGCTTGAGCAGTTGTTTCTGAATTGAGACCAAGAGTTGTTGAGTCTGAGCAGGTGCTGCTTCAGCAGTTGTAAGTTGAATTGAGACCAGAGTTGTTGAGTCTGGCAGGTTCAGCAGTTGTTTGTTGAGACCAAGAGTTGTTGAGTCTGGAGCAGGTGCTGCTTCAGCAGTTGTTTCTGAATTGAGACCAAGAGTTGTTGAGTCTGGAGCAGGTGCTGCTTCAGCAGTTGTCTCTGAATTGAGACCAATAGTTGTTGAGTCTGGAGCAGGTGCTGCTTCAGCAGTTGTTTTGAATTGAGACCAAGAGTTGTTGAGTCTGGCAGGGTAAGGGTGCTGCTTCAGCAGTTGTCTCTGAATTGAGACCAATAGTTGTTGAGTCTGGAGCAGGTGCTGCTTCAGCAGTTGTTTCTGAATTGAGACCAAGAGTTGTTGAGTCTGGAGCAGGTGCTGCTTCAGCAGTTGTCTCTGAATTGAGACCAATAGTTGTTGAGTCTGGAGCAGGTGCTGCTTCAGCAGTTGTTTCTGAATTGAGACCAAGAGTTGTTGAGTCTGGAGCAGGTGCTTCTTCAGGTGTTGTCTCTGAATTGAGACCAAGAGTTGTTGAGTCTGGAGCAGGTGCTGCTTCAGCAGTTGTTTCTGAATTGAGACCAAGAGTTGTTGAGTCTGGAGCAGGTGCTGCTTCAGGTGTTGTTTCTGAATTGAGACCAAGAGTTGTTGAGTCTGGAGCAGGTGCTGCTTCAGGTGTTGTCTCTGAATTGAGACCAAGAGTTGTTGAGTCTGGAGCAGGTGCTGCTTCAGCAGTTGTTTCTGAATTGAGACCAAGAGTTGTTGAGTCTGGAGCAGGTGCTGCTTCAGGTGTTGTCTCTGAATTGAGACCAAGAGTTGTTGAGTCTGGAGCAGGTGCTGCTTCAGGTGTTGTCTCTGAATTGAGACCAAGAGTTGTTGAGTCTGGAGCAGGTGCTGCTTCAGCAGTTGTTTCTGAATTGAGACCAAGAGTTGTTGAGTCTGGAGCAGGTGCTGCTTCAGCAGTTGTTTCTGAATTGAGACCAATAGTTGTTGAGTCTGAGCAGTGTCAGGTCTGAGACTGCTTCAGCAGTTGTTTCTGAATTGAGACCAAGAGTTGTTGAGTCTGGAGCAGGTGCTGCTTCAGCAGTTGTATTGCAGGTTAGTCTGGAGCAGGTGCTGCTTCAGCAGTTGTTTCTGAATTGAGACCAAGAGTTGTTGAGTCTGGAGCAGGTGCTGCTTCAGCAGTTGTCTCTGAATTGAGACCAAGAGTTGTTGAGTCTGGAGCAGGTGCTGCTTCAGCAGTTGTTTCTGAATTGAGACCAAGAGTTGTTGAGTCTGGAGCAGGTGCTGCTTCAGCAGTTGTTTCTGAATTGAGACCAAGAGTTGTTGAGTCTGGAGCAGGTGCTGCTTCAGGTGTTGTTTCTGAATTGAGACCAAGAGTTGTTGAGTCTGGAGCAGGTGCTGCTTCAGGTGTTGTTCTGAATTGAGACCAAGAGTTGTTGAGTCTGGAGCAGGTGCTGCTTCAGCAGTTGTTTCTGAATTGAGACCAAGAGTTGTTGAGTCTGGAGCAGGTGCTGCTTCAGCAGTTGTTTCTGAATTGAGACCAAGAGTTGTTGAGTCTGGAGCAGGTGCTGCTTCAGCAGTTGTTTCTGAATTGAGACCAAGAGTTGTTGAGTCTGGAGCAGGTGCTGCTTCAGGTGTTGTCTCTGAATTGAGACCAATAGTTGTTGAGTCTGGCCCAGGTGCTGCTTCAGCAGTTGTTTCTGAATTGAGACCAAGAGTTGTTGAGTCTGGACCAGGTGCTGCTTCAGCAGTTGTTTCTGAATTGAGACCAAGAGTTGTTGAGTCTGGAGCAGGTGCTGCTTCAGCAGTTGTTTCTGAATTGAGACCAAGAGTTGTTGAGTCTGGAGCAGGTGCTGCTTCAGGTGTTGTCTCTGAATTGAGACCAAGAGTTGTTGAGTCTGGAGCAGGTGCTGCTTCAGGAGTTGTTTCTGAATTGAGACCAAGAGTTGTTGAGTCTGGAGCAGGTGCTGCTTCAGCAGTTGTTTCTAAATTGAGACCAAGAGTTGTTGAGTCTGGAGCAGGTGCTGCTTCAGGTGTTGTCTCTGAATTGAGACCAATAGTTGTTGAGTCTGGAGCAGGTTCTGCTTCAGGTGTTGTCTCTGAATTGAGACCAAGAGTTGTTGAGTCTGGCGGTCCTGCTTCAGCAGTTGTTTCTGAATTGAGACCAAGAGTTGTTGAGTCTGGAGCAGGTGCTGCTTCAGCAGTTGTTTCTGAATTGAGACCAAGAGTTGTTGAGTCTGGAGCAGGTGCTGCTTCAGGTGTTGTCTCTGAATTGAGACCAAGAGTTGTTGAGTCTGAGCAGGTGCTGCTTCAGCATTGTTCTAATTGAGACCAGAGTTGTTGAGTCTGAGCAGGTGCTGCTTCAGCAGTTGTTTCTGAATTGAGACCAAGAGTTGTTGAGTCTGGAGCAGGTGCTGCTTCAGGTGTTGTCTCTGAATTGAGACCAATAGTTGTTGAGTCTGGAGCAGGTGCTGCTTCAGGTGTTGTCTCTGAATTGAGACCAAGAGTTGTTGAGTCTGGAGCCGGTCCTGCTTCAGCAGTTGTTTCTGAATTGAGACCAAGAGTTGTTGAGTCTGGAGCAGGTGCTGCTTCAGGTGTTGTCTCTGAGTCCAGCCCAACAGTTGTTTCTGACTCCAGCTTGGGCACAGCTTGAGCTGTTGTTTCTGAATAAGGTCCAGGTGTTGTTTTATCTGCTGCAGGTGTTGTTTCACCTATTGTTTCTGACTCTGGCCCAGTCACTGCTTCAGCTGTTGTTTTTGAATCTGACCCAGAAGTTATAGCCTGTGGTTCAGGAACTGGTTTAGCTTTTTCTTCAAACTTTGGCGTTGACTCCAATCCAGATAATGTTGACTCTGCTGCTTCGGGTGTAATGTTTGGCTCAGTTTTAGGTTGTGCTTGTTCAGATGTTGATGATGTTGGCTTGGGTTTTGGCTCAGTTGTCACTTGTATCTTTCTTCCACCATCTCCTATTTTTCCACCTTTTACACAGTTGCAGGGTTTGAGTTGAATGATGTTTTTAATAAGATCAGCACTCGGGAAGTTCATGCTTAGGACTCCCAAGCAACCTTGGTTTGAGGAGCTTTTCTCATGTTGCACCACAAAGTTGTCAAGCTGCTTGTTAAGTGTTTGAGCCAACGTTTTAGGCCTGCTGAGACGTGATGCTGCACTGTCAGTCAACACAACATGATGATCACAGAGTTGTGACTTGATATTCCTTATTTTGGCTTCCACATTGATCAGCTTCTTATTTTCAAAGAACGTTGACTCTTGGTTTTCTATGCCACGATAGAATGTGTCACTCTGGAGAAGAACAATATTCCCCCTCACCTGTTGCATGTTTGGGATCGATGACTTAGTCCAAATCTTATTTCGGTTCTTGTCGATCAATTCCGTCATCAATTTTGTGACTTTCCCCTGGAAAAGCCCATGTAATGTTACTTTTACAAGCACACTCTCACTGCTGTGGGTGTTTAAGAAGTTGAAAATAATCCTAAGTACTTCATCTAAATGAGCATGTTGCCAAAACATCCAATGACTATCCCGGATATAAATATATTTTTGGTTCGACAACCAAATTCCAACATGCAAATCAAAATACCGCACTCCCAAATTGAGTTGCTTGTCCAAGGTCCAAACTTGACATTTAGCAAGAGGTCCTCCATGTAAGGATAAGCTCTCATGGGTTCCAGGTATGGAGAGAGCAGATATGAGGGTCTCATCAGGCACAGACTTCATCCAGTCCAGGTTATAAAGTCTTGGATCGATGGCTGGGTCATCGTTGAAACCTGTTCCTGAGCCCGAACAGGAGTTTATTCTGGTTGGGGAAAAGACATTCGAGTATTTCGGAATTTTAACAAAGTTTCAATTGTTCTTTACCAACAAGCATATAAAAACTGAAATGATGAAATATATACTTCCTTCCTATGTTTCCATAACACAATAATTGATTTGATAAAGCACATTCTTCTATGTTTTTTTTTATGTCATAATCATCAATGTCATGTTCAACTTACATCAAGAAAAGCCAGAAGTACTGATGGTTCTCCATAATCCGTTTGATGTCCAACCTGAATGGTCCAGTAATGATTTGTCCAGCTGTCTTTCCGAGAAGCGTTTACATTTTTGTCTCACCTATGGAGCCTTTAACTGTGAACATGACTGAGACGAACAGACACTTGTCTCCTTTGGAGTCAGCTGCTGTACAGATAGACTTTCATTTGCATGATTCTTCTCTCTAATCTATTGTTTTGAATGAGAGGGAGAGGGAGTGACAAATGTGTAGGCAGCGATACTATAAGACCAAAAGTTTAATAAATATATAAACTTATTGGATACTGTCTTTCTTTTGATATGTGGAGTCATTTCACTTGTTTTCAAAACTTAACCTTTTCTGGCTTTTCTGGTTTTATTATTACTTTGTTATATCCTGACCAGGCCCCGGTCCCAATCACATCAAACCCCTTTGGGATGAATTACAAAGAGTCATTGCTCGTACCCAACTTCGCTCGTCCTCTTGTGGCTGATACCTGCAGTCATGTTAGAGTCATGCACAGACTGTTGTGATATGTTTAATAATCGCATTTAGGTGTAATGTTTAGGTTTGCACACATCAGGCATCCACATATTTTTCATCATTTTATAAAACATTTTGTGATGCGTGTTTCCTAAAATAGAGTTTCTAACTCATTTGTTTGCATCATGCTGTGGATATTTGTTGCGCTATAAAAGAGGCTAATTGGGGTTGTTTTCTTTTTCCACATACTCACTAAATACTCACTGTGCCTCTTTCCTCTCTGTGGTTGGTTGATCCGTGCTGTGACGCCATCCTTATCCTCCAATAAGCTTGTATCTGGCCTCTGCTGATCCTCTTCCTCACCACCTGTTGCATCTTAGGGCGAAAGGTTATCTGCAGAACCACGATCAGATAAGACGTTTACATGTGCAGCTTTGTTACAAGTGGTATTTCACAACAGGAACAACCAGATAATGATAAATAGCGAGAGTGCTTTTGATCTGCAAGAGGCTCAACTGCTTCTGACACCCACGTCTGCACCGGGTTTTTTTGCCCCGGAGCTAATCCCGTCTTTGTCTTTGCAAGATGTCTGTGAGAACTCTCCCCCTGGTTTTCATTAATCTCGGTGGTGAGATGATTTACATACTGGACCAACGCCTGCGAGCGCCCAACACGTCTGATGACAATTCAGAGAAAGGTAGAGGTAGATAGAGGCCTGACAGGCTTGGTACATGTGTACGTGTTTCGCTCCCACTCATCCCTCCCCCTGACAAGCTGTAGCAGTCAGATGTTAGCTCATAAACCGAGCATGTGAATCTCACATTTCCATTGCACAACACCCCAAATGCCTCTTGTTTCTTCTCTTGCAGGAGTGTGGTCAGAAAATGACAGAAGAAGAGGTAGAGATACCGCACATCAGTATATTGTTGTTTGTTCAGCTGGCTGTGCCGCTGTGGTTTCTACTTTTAGTTGTTGGTTGTGAAGTGTAGAAATAGTCTCGGTACAACCTTTATATTACAGTATAATTATGATGTATGCATACAGGGTACTAGTGTAAGAAAACAAGACGATAAGGGGACGAGGAAAAGAAAAAATGGGCATTTTAGAGGAAAGAAGACAGATTTTCTAACATTGTATGTTGCCCAAACTGCAGCAAGTTAAAGGAGGGAATGTAAAGTGAGTTAAGGAAGTTAGAGGAAAGGATGTTTGACAAGGCCGGATCAACAAAGCTCCATCTTCAGCAGGAACTGGCATTTTGTTAGCACCTGGAATTACACAGTTAAATACAAGCTGTGTCGTTACCATGCTGCTTATGCATTTCACATAAATAAGTAACTTAATTCATAGATTCAATAATCGGTGAGGAACAACAAACCTAGCTAAATCAATATAGAGTAGAAGAAGTCACAAAGCAGTATCCATTTAATTAGCATTTAATCAGCCTAAAAAGTTATAGAGACTTTATGATCTCTTTTGACAGGCCACAGTCTACAGCAATATAAAAAATTTGCAATAAAATATAAGCTCCAATAGTTAATATGACCCAGAATAACCACTTTCCTTTTCTGTCCCTTCTCCTGTTCGAAGTTCTGAATGACATCGTGGGAACCCTGTTTAGTAAAGCATTCATCGATGAACTTCTCAAACCTCAGCAGCTGTATTCTCACAGGACACTGAAAACTGTGCTGACTCGCTTAGCACACGCCTCCATCATGAGGTTGAACCCCGCCAGCATGGACAGGGTACGTACTGGAAACCAGATCAGGGCTGTTCTGGGACTTTCTGAGGCAAAATCCAAGTTAAAGTTTCCCTTAAGTCTCAGGTCTTGAGTCAAGTTGTCACAAGTCTTTCAATTCTCTGAAAATCGTGTCGTTAAGCGGTGTAATAATTACATTTTTCAACAATATGTGTATGTTTTGAGTGTTTTTATACGATTTTAAAGTTTAGGTCAGACTCAAAACCTCACTTTTATGACTTAATTCTGACTTGAATGCTGCTCTGAACTCTACACACCCCTGATTCTAGATACTGTTCAAGTCCTTGCAGTGCTGCATTTTCATTGGTGCACCAAATGTTGTCTCTTTGTCCTTTTTCATTCCCTCCTGCAGCTTTACGAGCTGATGGTTATGGCGTTCAAACACCAAGTCTTCCTCTGTCCACGGCCAAAAGACTTGCTGCTCATCTCGTACAACCACATAGACACCATCAGGGAGTTTGTGAAAGATACTCCGGTGGTCGTGAACCAAGTGGACGAGACACATAGGAAGATAATTGAGGTGCCGCTGTCTTTTATTACCCTCCAGTGTACTGTTAGTTTACAGAGTCTGTACAACTAGCTTGACATATCGTCTGGATTCCAAATGCCAATGGGCCTTTCTGTTCACAGCAGATGTTATTGTAGGAAAACAGCAGGTGTCACTGACAAAATGTTTAGTTTAAGTATAACCTGACATGTGTGACAGCCAGAATGAAAAATAGCAGAAACCTGAACCAAAGCAGCTTAGTGGAATTCAGCTGTCAGTCGTTATATAATTTATAACTTTGCTTAACCTACAGCGACATGTTAGTGTGAATGCACCCTGTGTAACCGGTTTTTATTCTTCTCGGTGCAGGTTTACTCTTCATTACCAGAAGGTGAATTCCAGCTTCTCAGACAAACTCTGCTCATATTCTTTCAAGACATGCATGTTCGCGTGAGTCCCCTGTCATTACCTCATCAGCCCATTACAGTGAAATATAAATATAACAACTTCTTTTATCCCCAATCAGCACTTTAAAAAAAATCTTTTCCTCTCAGGTGTCACTTTTCCTCAAGAATAAAGCCCAGAATCCCAACGGACGCTTTGCCCTGTCGACCTCAGGTCCGGTGCCTCATGGGATAGATGTCCCCGGGTTAATGAGGTGGGCAGACAAAATCTAACAATCAATGTCAGACTCTTATACATGTGAATATTGATGTGTTGGATATAGCACAAAGTCTTTTTACTCAAGTTTCCGAGGATGAAACAGTAATAGGAGCATCCAGCACAACTTACAGAGCACAGTCGATTTCTCTGAGAGGACTTGAAGGCTCCACTGACCAGCTGACTTAATCATAAAAGTTCTTGTATTTAGTCTTTTACCGACCATAAGAAATATCTCCATATTCCAGAGTGTCATCGTCCTCTTGTTTCTGCAGGACGTTCGACACTAAGGGCCGAGAAGTGAGACGAGGCGAGTTCCCCACTGGAGGAAGTTACACCAGCGCCATCAGAGAGGGATGTTTCGAGCTGCACGGGGACAGAGTCGTCAGACTGGGCAGGAACATGTATGTAGCGTGTGCATCCTTTAACACATGCAACAGCACACGTATGAACTAAACCACATCACGTGTTTGATGGATTCACAGGTACACGGTGAACCATCCAGAGGAAACACACACATCCAAGGCTCCCTCTGTCAAGGTAGTGATGTGCAGACATTTATTAATTTCCTCTTGTGTTTATTTGGCTTTTGATTGTTGCATTATATCCAGAACACTTTTAGGTTTAGCGTTTTCTTTCTGTTCTCTTCTAACCGTCCTGCACATCACGCTGCAGACAAACAACACTCCCAACCTGCTGGCCAAGGAGGAGCTGAACCTGCTGGCTCGTCTGATGGGCAGCGTGAAGGCTGAGAACAAGCCCAGAGCTGAGACTGGCTTCAGGATCAACCTGTTCCCTACAGACGAAGAGGAGGAGGAGGCGTGAGTCTTCGTCTTTGCTCATTCTCATACAGTTGATTTGAATTCCCACAAAAATGTTTTTTATTCTGGGTTAACAGGGGGGATATCAGTGGAGCTGAGGAGTCCATGTTTGGAGTCATCAATATTCAAGCGATGAAGGTGATATAACGCTGCAGAATGATTTTAGTTATCTACTGTCTTGCAGATAACTTTTTAAAAGCCTAATAAAACATATATGAAACAGTCACTTCACTAATTAATGTCTGATGACTGATCTGATGAGTTATATCTGTTTTTTGGGGGGTTCAGGACGAACAGGCTGCCTCTGAGCTGGCTCTCATCGCCGGACAGTTCACAGAACCAGAACAGCCTGAGACCATCGGCTGTAGCAAAGGAGACGACCTGCTGGCCATGATGGATGACCTCTGAGATGAACCGTCACTGGTTGATCTCTGTCACTGGTGTCAGTGATGACGTTTGAATGAGATTCATTATTTTGACTTCACGGCCTAAATGACTGATGCCAACTCAATGCATCTCGGCTACAATCGCATTTTGTGCTAATATCAATATCACTGAGATCCGTGAGCTCGTGTTTAATCTGTAAAATATGTATTTGTTAGTTTAGTCTACACACTGTGGTTTAACACACACTTTTATTGTTAGACATATTAATATATTTGTTTATTTATTATAATTGTGTGTTTCCCATAAAGCATATATTTATATTTTTATGATTGTTTGTTGTCGTTTTTCCACAAAATATGCAATAGTGTTAACAGAGTTAGCGATGATTTAATCATTAAGAGACTCAGGGCCTTTAACTTAAAGTATAAATATGTGGCAGATTCATATACAGTGGTAACGAATAGATTGATTTACTAAGAAATGTTTTAAATAAAATATAAAACTGTATTCATATTTTTGTTGTTGTTTTTATTGTTGTTATTATCATTTAATTGAAAGAAATAGTCAAAATAAACTGCTCGTTGTGTGTATCTGGTTGTTTTCTGGAGCAGCCTGCAGAGGGCGCTGTTGTTTTGTGTGTGTGTGTGTGTGCGTAACAAGTGACGCAGGGTAAGACGTCATCACGCTGCCGTTTCCTCGGTGACGGCGGCGCTAAACGCGGAAATACCAACGTGTGGAAAACTTTGCGCAGTTTTGTCTCCTGACGCTGGATTTGCGCACGAAACAGCGCGTTAAGTGACGCAGGTGAGCGATTCACAGAAACACGTGAGCGGAACAGATTGATATTTACCTTCCGGAAGCTCTATGAAGCCGCTGCTAACAGCTAACAGAGAAGCTAACGGCGGAGCTAACTCCAGCAGACACAGGCGGAGGTGCACAGGTTTGATTCCGTCAGTTGAAGTATGGGGGGGGGGGCTCATCAGACACATTCCCCCTGGACCACAGGACTTTAAACGGAGATTCCAGTTTGTTTTTAACAGCTTCCATCAGACATTGTTTACACTTTATACATATAGGACAGATGGGTCCTCAATCAATCAATCAATCAATCAATCAATCAATCAACCAATCAATCAATCAATCAACATTTATTTATAAAGCCCATATTCACAAATCACAATCCTCTGTTTTTAACCCTCTAAAAGAGTAAAACTACCAAAAACCCCACATCAACAGGGATCC
Source organism: Hippoglossus stenolepis (assembly GCF_022539355.2). NCBI lineage: Eukaryota > Metazoa > Chordata > Actinopteri > Pleuronectiformes > Pleuronectidae > Hippoglossus > Hippoglossus stenolepis. Next base: position 4,732,409 of record NC_061499.1, read on the forward strand.
TCTATTTATTAAGAATATTAATAATGTAGATAAATCATATTTGATATGTCATGTGACCCACTGACTCCAAACCAATGCTTTGTGGTATTATTAACGTTATTTAATAACAGCTTCCATCAGAAATTGTTTTAGACATATAGCACAGATGTTTAACTTTAGGGAATGTTATTTTAGTGTGTGCTGCATTTGGAAATTCAGCAAAACACCTTCACTCATCAGCAAAAGTAGAAATAACAATATCACAGATTAAAAATTAACACATAGTAAAATTGAAATTATCTGTGTGCTGACATTTACATTGTTGGAATTGTTATAATATAATAATAAAATGTTAAAATACACTTTCCATCAGCTCTATACTTCTGTTGTTGTTATCATTATTATTCCTGGTTTCCTCTGGAGGTGAATCACATGGTCTAAGCTGACTTCCTGTTGTCCTGCAGGTTTCCCTGACGTCTGGCCATCATCATCATCTTCATCATCATCTCATGGAGCCAGAGGAAGATGAATCCCCGCCGTCGCGCGCAGGCCCAATCGAGGTCGTCAACTCGATTCGTGAGCGTGCCATCGCAGAGAACAGCATGGTGGTCCTGCTGCAGGGTCTCCAGGGGGAGGTGACCACCGTGGACATGAGGAACGAGAGCACGGCGCGGGGACGCGTGGTGAACGTGGACGCCTACATGAACGTGCGACTGGAGGAGGTGTTGTACCGGGACCGGCGCGGTCAACTCACACAGCTGCAGGACCTGTTCGTCACGGGCAGGAACGTCCGCTACGTTCACATCCCGGACCACGTGGACATCATGAAGACGATCCAGAGTCAGCTGACCAAGATCCACAGGGTGCGCAACTTTGCTGGTGATGGAGGAGGCAGGAAGGAGTTTGCCAAGAAAAAGAAATAGACCAAACCTCTGCAGGGTGAAGAGCAGAGAGACGTGGAGGTTACAAGCGGATCTTTGTGTTTCAGATTTGAGTCCACACATCACTCTAGGTCGGGTTATTTACACTAGAAATGTGTGGTTTTTTCTGACTTCTTCTGATGTTTTGTTGTGAAATTGGGGATTTGTTCACCTCCTCAGGTCCTTTAAAGCCTTAAAATGAAACAATCTGACAAAGAGAACAAACCCCATTATGGTAAAACTGCTCCTAACGTGTGTTTATATTAATGTCATGTTGCTTATCCAGGTGCAGGTCACGTTAAGTTAAGTTATATTTCTCATTAGGAATCTTCTTTAGGCTAGATACAGCCAGGAAGGACAAAAAAGTGATAAGATACTAAAGAGGATGACAGTGAAACAGGTGTTAAATTTAGTTATGTTATATTTAAAAGTCTTAAGTTCAAACCCTGATCAAATGACAATGTACAGTTTGAGTTGAACTTTGTTTTTGTTTTTTTATTTTGGTAATTGCGTCTCATTGGTCATTTACCTACAGACAGTTGTTTTGAAATTATAAATAAAGATGCTCATCAATCAATCAATCGATCTTTGTTGTCGTCTTGGGTGAAATCATTATTAAAATGAAAAAAAATAATGTAGCTGATGAAAAACTAAATAAATATATTTACTGTCAAAAACTAAAGACACAACAACTTATATCAATTATCAATCAGACATGTTCGACCGTGGACAGGTTGCCAGCGTATCACAGGCTCGACATGGAGACAAACAACCATTCACACTCACATTATAGCACATAGCTGCTGTATCAAATTCAAATGGAACATATAACAATTAACAGTGAGTGCGGGTGTGGCTCAGTGTGTATTTGCTGTTGAGTCATCCTGCCCGGCAGAACAATGCTCCTCTGTTTGTCTGTGAAAATAAACTTAACAACTGCCCACATGCAGGAAAACACTCGTCACTATCATTAAATAATATAACACTACCGTTGCTGTGGAGGGAAAACAAGCTGTCACGTTTACCACAGCCCCCCGCCCCCACACAAACATGTCTGCTGCACTGAGCTGTCACTCTCTCCTGTGACCTGTGGCCGGACAGGTTGGGCCAATGGGAACCAGCAGAGCCGGTGAAAGGAAGAGAGTGTTTCGCTTGGAAAACTGCCGCCCCAGTGTTCTCCCGATGCACAAATACGATTTGGAATTTGAGGAATTTGCAAAAGGGGCATGTTATTCCTTCGCTGTGTCAGGAAGAGGACAGGCCTGACACAACACGAGCGGAGGCAGCTGGTGCAGATAAACCCTGCACTGATGGGCGTCCACTCGGCGGCTGGATCATTTGAAACTGAGTGAAACGCTGCGTTAAATTGAGAGGAGTACGGACGCAGGAATTTCCCCTTGGCAGTTGGATCATTGTTTTGGCCTCCGTGTGTTTTTAGGGACATGTTTTTTTTTCTCCCAAACCAGCGTTGAGAGCGTCCGAATGACAACAGCCCACATAATGACTGCTTACTGGTTTGCTAAAAACACCAGCGAGCGCCACATCAACACGAGATGAACTCAGAATAGCACTTTACAGACACTCGACCGCATAAACAATCCTCTTACAATGCACAGCACAGACTGGTTTGGTGTCACAGACTCCACCAGTGGTCAGAGAGGCAGTCACATCGTTTACTACAGCTAGCAATTTAAAAAAGTCCTGCACTGAAGGAAAAAGTACGGAAGTAGCAGCAGAATAAAGTAACTGATCTGCAGGAAAATGGTCCCTATTAAATAGCAGAATCAGAGATAAATAATAATAATGTAATATCTTGTATTGTTAAAGAAAGGAACCAAAGTTGTATGGGTTCTTTCCGGACCCACACTGCATCCCTCCACTAGTTTCATGGTAATCTGTCCTGTGATTTCTACTTAATCCTGTTAAATGTACAAACGATAAACGGTTCAAATTCACTAGTTTGATTTTAGGACATTGTATTTTATGAGCCTTTACGTTTTTATGTAAAAACTTTATAAGAAAATGGGCAAGTAAATATTGCTGTGAGGTGAACAAATAAAAGTTGTGACAACACACGATAAAAACTCCATAACAACTAAACTGAAGATGTTATTAAGAATCATGAGCAAAATGTACTGAAAACTAAAGTTGAAAGTACTTCATGAAGAAACTGGAGTGTTTTATTATATCATTAGAGTATTAATGTCTGTGTGATAATAAAGTTTCCGTAGTAGTATGCAGTAGTATACAAGTAACTCAGTTTTAGTGAGTAAATGTGCTTTGCAACTTCCAGCCACACTTGCTTTAGAAATGTAGTTTACTAGAAGTATTCAATTGAAATACTCTTTAGAAAAGTACCCCAAAGTACTGTAGTGAATGTACTTTATTACTTTCCACTGGACAACAGCACCTGCTGGTTTGTAAACAGGAAGTCAAACTGTTGCTTTTCTCTCCCTCGACACTGAGATTAAAATACAAAGAGTCCAATTTTGTATTTGCACCACTGCCCCGTGCCAATGGCAGCCGACGAGCTATTTCCTGTTCCACCCTCCTGGATTAACAGTGAACAGACCTCAGTGTGGTGCAGACGCAGGGCGGAGATCCCCCTTGAGTCCTGAAGGCTCAAATCTCCAGCAAGTCCCCTTTAACAGGATTTCTATAAAAGTGGAGTCCGGTGTGGTTGTGGCTTTTTGTTCTGGACTCAGTTTAATTTTATCTCTCAGGAAAAGGAAACGCTTCCTCCTCAACATTAGTCTGAGAGTGTTTCAGGCTGGTCCTCCTCCCTCCGAGGGATGAGAGGGAGTGGATCCCAGTGTGGAGCTGCTCTCTCTCTCTCTCTCTCTCTCTCTCTCTCTCTCTCTCTCTCTCTCTCTCTCTCTCCTCCCCCTCTCTCTCTCTCTGCTCCAGCAGCTTTATTCTGTCTCTAACCCTGAGTGACCAACAGCCTCTCGCTGCTTCTCTCCTCTGAGACATGGGATCTTATCGAAAAGGCGGCTGACGGATCTGAGACCAGCTCCATAAAGTTTTTGTTCCTCACTGGAAACTTTGTGCTGGTGAAGCCGAGCAGCTCCATCAGCAACACGGAGGTGAGTGATGCTCTGATCTCATGTTAGATTATATTTAATTTCAATCTAAATCAAGCTTTTATTTCATATCAACATGTACTTTCTGTCAAGAGATATTTGTCTCTCAGACCTTTTCACAAACGTGTTCACATTTTCAATAAGATCACCCCCCCCATGCACTTCACTCTGCTTTGAAGCTATAAACTGGTTTATTGGGACTTGCAGCGTGTTCTTTAAAAACCACAGTAGCTACAACATGCAACAAACAAAAAAACTCTTTGAATATAAATGAGGAAACCCCCCCCCTGCAGCAGCAAGTGCCAGTGACAGCAGCTTCCTCTGTGAGAGACCTGCACCGTTCACTACTGTAAAATAATGTCTTTATTTTCTGCGGGTTCAGGTTTCATCTTCTGACTTAAATAGGATTATCTGAGCAGGAAACGTGGGAGGCTGGAAACGGGAATGTGTTTTACGGGGTCACATAAACAGCTTCAGCCGCTGGGGCTTTTGCATGTGTGTAGTTAAGTCGAGAAGTTATTGGACTTGTCTGGAAATGCGAGGTGTTAAATCTGTCTGCCCCGAGACTGCGGCTGCATAAAACTGACATTTGTCTCCCTCGGTTACTCGTGTTGCGCGTCCAGCTCGGATAAACTTCACCGCACAATGTGTCTGTCGTGAATACATCTGTGGAGTTGGAGCAAAGTTGTTCTCTAAGTAGGAAAACAGAGTGTGTGCCCAAAACGTCAATTCGGTAAAATACCTGTGATCTGCATTGCAAAGAAGTAGAATGAGCCTCAAAGGTGCAGACACCTCCACCAGTGTCACCGTCAGAAATTAAATCTGCGAGATCTGGATTTTTATTGGGATGAAATATACCTGATTGCAACCCTAACCCTGACCAACCAAACCAAAAAACCAAACAACCAAACAACCAAATCAACCAAACCAACCAAATCAACCAAACCAACCAAACAACCAAATCAACCAAACAACCAAACCGACCAAACAACCAAACAACCAAACAACCAAACAACCAACCCACCAACCAAACAACCAACCCACCAACCAAGAACCAGTTTGACTTTTGAGGAAATGCAGGATCTAAAATCACCATCAACCATTTCCTGTTAATCGTTCAGGAGAAGAAACTGCTTCATGAGATATTCTTAACAGCAACTTGTTGTTTTTTATACTTTGATTTCAAACAAATGAGATATAACCTGTAAATCACTGATCTGAGGAATGAAGGTTGAGAATAAACGTTTTTCCCGGAACGTCAAACTATTCCTATAAATTACAGACCAAAAAACCCGACTTGATTACATGTTGATATCTGCAGTGTGATAACTGGTCCCAGTTTGATAAACCGTCTGAACCACTGGGTGTAAAAACGCAGTCTTTAATTAAAACAAACATTGTTTGGCTTTACACTGAAAACTAAATTGCTCACTTATGTAGTTAAGGTCTGGGGGCAGCAAATTGAGGGCGCAGATGGAGTCATGCTTCTTCCCATGATTCAGTGGATCTGGAGTCAGACACCAAAGGGACTTCCAGCGTAATTAGCCTTTTCTTTTTTTTTTAAAAGCCTAAGAGAGTGTTCAGGGTCTGCCAGGAGTCACCAGGATAAAGATCAGGGTGGGAGAGAGAGAGAGAGAGAGAGAGAGAGAGAGAGAGAGAGAGAGAGAGAGAGAGACCTCACCCCCAGTGGCGGCGAATGGAGCTGGCCCATGGTCTCGTTCTCCCCGGGGAGAAAGCAACAGAAAGAAAAACATTCGGCTCCCACGCACACTGTTGTTGTAATGACAGGGAATGTGAGGGGGTGGGAGATATCAGTCATCATGTTTACATCAAGCTTTACTGTAACCGTGGGACCATCTGTGACAGGGATTCAGACCAATCCCCCCCCACCACCCCCCCACCACCAGCACTTCCGCCCAACCTAACCACTAAAGGGTCACTTCATTTTAAAAATACAACAGTTCCAATGAGGCCTGTGTGGATTGTTTTGGTCCCAATTAAAATTTCCCAGCAACTAATGTTCTGCATGTTCGACATTCATTATTCCCAGAGGATGCATCCTTGAGACTTTTAATTGGTTCCCGTGCATTGTCTGTTTATAAAAGTTGACGTAGACTCCGGGTCCAGAAAGTGAAGCCAATGCGTAAGTGCCTGAAGCCTGTATTCTCTTGAATGACCAGCAGAGGGCGACACCACTGGTTGCATAAGCATTTTCATGACCTTAAGTTCTAAACATTCCCACCAGCGTCTACTGGGCTTTGTGTTTATGCCACATTCACGTCATATCAGATTACCGTAATCACCCGTTTCCCTCTTGTAAACATTCAACATCCAAATCGTCATGACCACAGTTTTTTCAGATATGTCAGATCCTGGTTTTTATGTGCAGAAGTGATGTAAAACAATAAAAGCATCAGTGTAAATGAGGTAACATTAGCATACTAACAAAGGTAAGTCAACAAAAAATCCTAAACTATGTGTATAAATATTCTGTAGGCTACATAAAATGTGCAATTTTCAGTATCTGTCTTCAAAATTTCAATATCTTATATGTGCAGTCTTTGTATACATTGTTCATATTATTGCCATTTTTATATTTCCTAATGTTTACATTGCATATTTACTTATTTTTTTATTTTATCTATCAATATTTCTTATCTTTACTTTGCCCTTTGCTGCTGTAATAACTTTCCCAGAGGATTCTCTTATCTTAACGTTGTCAAACTACGTCTCTGCCAATTAAACTGTTACAGACAGACATTAAAATGTTTTCCACACATTTAATTGTTATTTTTCTTTTTCTTTTCCTGGAGCCGTTTCACCACCGTCCCACAACTACTTCCAATTTTTACCAGCTGCTGCTCGGCCTCTTTATGCTCACTGACTTTTTAAATCTGAATTTGTCTTATTTATACATGATCTCTGTATGACTTTCCAAAAAAACATCCTTTATTTTTATAATATTTGTCAGCTGTGACCACTTAGAAACGTCTGTGGACACAAACATCCGTTCATTAATGATTTAAATAGTAAAGAAAATAAATCATTGTAAAATAAACCTAAACGAAAATATACTGTTTTGTGAACTGGCGCTTTAATTTATACGTTTTGGAGTTTTTCCCTGTGGACATGAAAATAAAAGCAACTTTTTTTGGCATTTTTCTCTGGGAAAGAAAAATAAAAAAGGTCCCAGTTCCTTGAGACCGGAAAAAGAGCCACCTCAGGCCCTGATGTCATAAATATATAAACATCCCTTTCAGACGGAGAGGGCCTCGCACGGCTGTCCTCACCACAGGCCCGACTGTAAAACACAATGTCCCCCTCGTCTGACCTCTGACACGGCTTTAAATCACAGGAATGGAGGGCGGAGCCTCGGAGAAGCGTTTTCCCAGGTTCTCGGTTGAGCTCAGTCTTCAACTGTGGCTGCAGACGTGACCCTTATTTGCTCCTTATTAAAGAAAATGAGATTCAGATGCACGTGTGAACTTGTGTTTGTTCCGTGACAGGAGCTGCTGCTGCAGGAGTTCAGTGTGAGAAGAGCTGGAGATGGTGGAGAGCTGAACCCACAGTGACCCAGGATGGAGCCTGTGCAGAGGGACATGGAGCTGCTCACTAACAGCATGGCCACCTACGCTCACATCAAAGGTAAAGCAGATCCAGGGGTGGGGCCAAGGGGGGCACAGTCCCCAGCTGAGATTTACAATCTGCACTTCAGTAGTTGAAGTAAATGTTTCCAGCTTTGTTTACTTTGTCTTCTTGCTGATTGCGTTGTGTTCCCTCGCCCACGCAGCCAACCCTGAGAGCTTCGCCCTCTACTTCATGATGGGCGTCTGTTTCGGCCTGCTCATGGCGCTCTGCCTCCTGGTGGCCGGCATCACCTGCAGAACTCGCCGCAAACGCAAACCCCCTCCTTCCCCCGAGAGGAGACAGCTGAAGGAGTCCAGCGAGGAGGAGGACGAGGAGGACGAGGAAGAGGACGAGGACGAGAGCATCGCAGACGAGGGCGGCGAGGAGGCAGAGATCCCCAAAGTGACAGCGGGGCCCATGAGTGACCGCAGCAGCCAGTCCACCGGGACTCTGAGGAGCGTGAACGTGTTCGCCTCGGCCGAGGAGCTGGAGAAGGCCCGACGCCTGGAGGAGAGAGAGCGGATCGTCAGGGAGATCTGGAGGAACGGGCAGCCGGACATCCTGGTCACTGGGACGGGGACGATCGGACGAGTCCATTACCACTAACACACTTTGACTGTGTCGAGAAAAGACACCTCACAGACTGCGAAGGTCAAAGGTCAGGGGAACTTGTTGCCTCATCTTTTTACCATTCAGGGGGGGGGTCTTACAAAGGAGTGTGTTGAGTTGCATTATGGGAATTGAAGGGTCAAGTGTTATTGGGGGGGTTTCGTCCCCGGTCATGTTGTCTTCACTCCATCCAGAGAAAAGGAAGAGGAACAGTCAAAGCAGCAGATTATTCACTTCAGAGACGAGCAACGACCAAGACAATCAACAGGAAGTCGACAAAAATAAACAAATCTCATAAACAAGAGAAAAACAAATGTGAAAAGCATCAAACTAAACTCTGACCAGACTCCTGACAAACAGACAAAGGACCAATCCACAGTTTCACTGAACACTTATATTAGCTCCTTTGTGGGGACGTGTGAAGAAGAGAGAGGAGGAGGAGTCTAAAAAGTCTTCTGCCAATCCAGAGGCAGCGATCTCGTGGAATTAACCAATCAGAGTGTGAGCAAACTAAGTTTCATGTTCAGGTTCATTCACACATTCAAGCTTAATCAATCTTAAGACTGAGTCAGACTCAACCGCCAGAGTCAGTGTATTTCTCCTCTTGTGAACTTGTTATTGTAAATTTCTTGTGTTTTATATTTCTTGTGACATAAATAAGATTTTTTTTCATCTGTATTTTATCTTTATAATGTGAATAATAAAATAATTTAACCACTTTTTGAATCGATTACAGGACACATGTTCATTACTGTCAATATTCAATTTAGAAATTCCATAAACTCTTTTAAGGATGCTCAGCTAATCCTTTAACCTACAAACCATTTTCAGTAATGGGCAATTATCTGTTTCCAAAAAGGAAAAATTAGTTTAAATCATTTTGCAGCTCTGGCGTCAGAGGCAGTTTCACGGTGGCCTGACGTTAAAGGATCCTCACAGAAAGCCTCCAGTCTTTTTCCAACATGTACATGAACCTGTGTCTCTCCAGCTCCACACTCGTCCTGGTAAAGACACGTCTGTGTGTCCGAGGCCATGAAAGAGTCTTTCACCTCCAGCTCCACTGTAGATTTTACCAATGCAGCGTAAAAACCCAGCGACATCCCAGGAGACTGAATTTTTTCCTCGTCCGTTCATGAAAAGGCCGATTATGTTACAGCTGCACGTCACAGAGAGAAAGAGTGAACTCAGACAAAGTGAGACGAATGATCCTCATGTTTTCACCCTGACTTGTTCTTCTCCTGCAGCTCAGAAGACACACTGATTTTAAGAAACACAAATTGTGAGGATGCTACATAAAGTTCTACAGGTTGATGAATCCCTATGGTCAATTTTCGAATAGAACATTAGAAGAGAATAATATTTGTAGGTAAATATGAAGCTACAGTGAGCAGACAAAAGTCCAAAATAAAATAAACTTAGCTCCAGTTCCCTGTGACCCTACAGGATAAGTGATATAATGGCAGAAACACTTAGAGTCAGTTTAAGTTCACAACCAAGAAAAAAAAATTGTATTTTCTTAACTTCGACACGTGCAGATCAAGTTTGAGTGAAACTAAAAGCTTTTCACCTCCACTGTTTATGTTTGTTTGGCAGCAGGAATACACAGAAATTACAGAACAGATTTCCACCAAGGTTGTAAGAAGAAATAGGCCGAGAGAGAACTCGTTAAATGTTGTCATGGATCTGGACAAAGGATCTTTTTTTTTAAAGTGGTTTTATTTCATGGAATCTCAAGAACCACACTTCTGATTTGCCCTGAATCAAAGAAGAATTTATTAGACAAGTAATTCAAAGCTCTTGAGAACAGTAAAAAAAGTCTTGAACTTTTGATTAAACAAAAAACAAATGATACAGTCCTACAGTTGTGTTTAGTACATGCACTATGTACAGTCAAAAGTGAGACGACGAAGTGGGATTCACAAAAACTACTTCTAGCTTGTGTCGACGCTTCAAATGAACAGGTTCGTATTTTGCTACTTGAAAAAATGTCGTGTCACAGATTTTCAGGTTTCTCTTCACGTATTCAGGTTCAGCACAAAGTTTCAACTGCAGGTCTTTGTTACGAGAGAATCGCTGCAGTTTGTATTTAAAGAAAATTTTGTTTTTCCTCCCTCAGACGTTACGATAAGAATAACTTATGTCGTATAATTCTATACACGCACTATTTCTTTTTATTAAAAGTCTAAACAAACGTAGCCACTCACCTACACTGATATCACAGAGGCAGGAAAACCTAACGTGTCTAAAGCAAATCAGAAGATTTTCTTTTTTGTGCCAATTCTTTTAAATGTATTAGTTTTTTTGTAACTGAAATCACAAATCGAAGAGAATATAATGTAGAACACATATAAAATGTCTTCACCTCCTAACGAGGGGAATCAAGGTGAAGTGAAACAGCTCAGATAACAGTGACGGACATCAACCGTCCAGGGGTTTAACAGAGAAACGTTCACGTTGTATGATCATGTGTCGATGACGAATCACGGGTCAGGTTCCCACTACTGATTGGTCCCATGGAGCGAGGTACGAATCAAACACATCATGCAGTCACGTCAAAGATTGATCACGGCCCCAAAAGGAAGAAAAAAAACAAAAAAACAGAATGCCTTCCTGTACCTTTAAGCAGATCACATAAGCACAGTATTTTTTATTTTCTAAGGCACAAACTCCTTTCTTATTAAATATTTTCCGAGAATATCCGTCTTTAAACTCGGTGGCCTCGGTAATCGCTCTGTTACAAAGACGCGGCAGCAAAAACGAAACCGGTCAAACTCACCGTCACGTAAAAAAAACAAACAAAAAAAAACACACTCATCTTACAGAAGCTGCTTTCAGACGCGCAACGAAGTCCGGACATTTTCCTCGGAGTTCACAGAGAGAACGCAAATGTCCGAGTCGGTTGCTCTGAACATTCACTGCTCACTTCTCCAGACAATCTCCCGCTGCGTTCTTCGCGGAGCGAAAGGCGAACTCTCCGGAAAATGTCCAGAAAATAATTGGGGTCTGGTTCGTGTCTGGAAACAGCTGCACAAACAGAGCACTGCTTTTCATTCAAGTCAGTAACAAGGTTTCACTCAAACTAAAACACATTTTAACCGTTAAACCATGAGATGACTTCGAGGGGAGAAACAAAGAAAAAATAACCCCTTCACCACGACTCTGACACGCTGATAAAAGTGGAGGACGGAGCGGAGCAGGTCACTGCTTCGGGCCGGAGGCGTCGCCGCCGCCGCCGCCGCCGCTCTTCACGTCTTTGTGGTCTACTTCTATTCCGTCGTCTCCCATGTCCCGCTCTTCTCCTCCCTGGAACATGTCGTGCGTCCACTTCGGGCTGCTGCCTCCCTTTCGGTAGACGAAGCGGCCGCGGCGAGCCGGGAAGGAACCCCGGCCCCTTCCGCGGTTGTCAATCCAGGTTTTCTCTCCGTCGCGGTCATCGTGCTGGAAGGAAAACGAGGCGACGTTAACAGAACAAGGAGATAAAATTGTGAAATAATTGATTATTTGAATGTTTTAATCCCAGTTTTTAAATGAACATGTAGGATTTTCAAGTATTAATTATCTTTAATAATCTGTTAATTAAAAAATATAAAGAAAAATACCAGTGGTTATTTTCTAAACCTGAAGGTGGCGTCTCCATGTCTTGTTTTCTGCAGGTGCTCACCAGGTAATACTTCCTGCTCTTGGGTGTGTACTCAGGGTCCCACTCCTCCTCCGGGGGGCGCACTGGAGGATTCATATTAGCAGGATTTCCATTGCCGTTGTTGCCTGGATAATTTCCTCTGTTCCAACCTCGCCCCCTCACTCTGGGGAACTGGAATCAAAACAACAGGGGAATTTTGAATTTGCAGACAAGAGACACAAACACACATTCTACAGTAAAATGAGTATTTCTGATAAAACAGTTTTAAGTCGGAGTAAAAAACAGAAGAACCAGAGAGGATGAGAGGGACAGAGACACAGGCCACACCGATGGAAATCAGGCATTGGTTTAGTGATGGGGTGAAGTTCCACTGATTTCACTACGTTACCTCGATTAAAATCAGGTAATGCATGGAATATTTATGATAGAGTCATCATCATCATCATCATCCACATTATGTTCCTTAGCATTAGGAGGAAGGAACAGAGCAGAGAAGTCTACAGTGATGAGGTTAGGACAGATAATTGCAAGATGTCAGCACATCAGTGAAAAAACATTTCAAACTTACAAATCCACGACCTCGGCCTCTGTCTGGGGCGTGGCCCTCGTAATCCCGGGGGCCTCTTTCCCCAGGTCCCCCGCAGTCCCTTGGGGGATAACGTGGGTGAGGGTAGCCCTCCTCCGATTGCTCCATCCCCTCGCCCATGTAGGGTTTACCTCTGAAATGTGGAGGGTAAGGGGATGGAGAGGAGGAGGAGGACGAGGAGGACGGGGAGCGATCACGCTTCTTCTTTCCCTTCCTGTGAAATAAATATACAGTTATAATCCCGGTTGCTGCAGGAGCGCTGCTTCTAATGTCTAAGAAACCGACACGATCGATGGAACATACTTGGATTTTTTGTGGTGTTTCCCAGATTTCTCAGAGGACTTTTCTCTGCTCGGCCCTCGGGAGTCTCCCGGGCTCCTGGCTCCTTTCCCCGCAAACCTCTTGCGTCTTTCAATATCCAGCCGAAGGTCCATCACATCACCTTTGAACTTTTTACTTGGATCCTGCAGGAAGATATTTGTTTATTTACCACTGAACCGGCCGTTTCAAATGGGCAAATTATGAATGAAGCAATCAAACGTACATATTCTCAGATTCATAAACACTTCACATTATTGAGTAAACTTGACAAACCTAAAAATCTACAAAATACATGTATATATGTAGTGTTCCCTCTAGTGGTGAAAACAAAATGTGAATATTGGTAATACAAGTTACATGTTACATTAACTTACTACGTTTAAAATACTATATTCACAAATGCAGTAATGTACAAAACAAATATATCAAAATAAGTATTTGTGGTAACCAGCTGCATGCACGTAGCACATTCAAATAAATTTAAATTCACAGTAGTTTTGTGGCTTGATGTTTTTCTTTTCAGGAAAAATACTTACAAGGTAAAGGCACAGATAATCGTCCCTTGAGAGGCTCGGACTCAGGATGTTAATTCACTTCCTTTTAGCCTTTTCTTGGGTTTCGTATATACCCAATCAATAACCATATCTCATAGGCTGGGGGGGCTTGCTTGGCACTTACAAAACACAATTGGGCTCTTTTGATTTAGAAATATGCATCCTTTGAAAGAAAAGCACAAAGCTGAACACTGTCGTCTCAAGTTTGCTTGTTCCAAATACGTCAAATTTCAAAAGGGCGCGTCACCTTGTAGCTCGCCTCCTCCATATCCTCAAACAGGTGAGAGTGCCTCTTAAAGGCACTGGGGGAAACATCGATTCTCCTGAGGGGGCGAGGAAACCACTTCATGTCAGTCAGAGATAATCAGACACAGAATACTGCGCAGTGGAAATGCTTTGTTTCAATAGATCTGCTGAATGCTGTCGATACCTGTGGATTTCTGGGCTCTTCCTTGGCTTCATCATTTCTACCTCCGCAGCTTTTCTTTGGTACATGGCAAACCGCTCACTTAAAGTCATGTCTGACGAGTGGAAGTGTTGAGCTGCAAATTCACAACAGAGAAATCGATCATTCCACACACAGGGGCGACGAGTAACAACTAACGTGAAGGAGAAAACGTGCTGCAGACATCGACAACGGCCCAAACACCTGCTGTCTGGTCTTTTTGAGTGTGGACCCAAACCAGCACATATACTGTACCTTTGATATAGTGCACGATTGAGACTATGTGCTGAGCAAACAGCTCTGAGGGGCTACGGCGGAGCTGCGCTGCCTGAATGTGCTGGAAAGTGGAACGAAACTCCGGATCTTTCTTAGAGACATTCAGCAGATCCCGGGGCACGAGGCGATCCTTAGACGCGGAGGAGCTGAGAGAACAGAATGAGGGAGGATCACTGTTGAGAGAAACATGATCCAAGGTTTAATGTGAATAATATGGACAGTGATGACCCTCATGCAGGACGAGGAGGTTTTATTAGATACGTGGACAAGAGAACAGCGTTAGCACCTCATTAGATCTTCTGACTGAACTGAGTTAAGATGTACTGAAGGTTCCTACACTGTATCCAGCCACTTGCTTCTATCTGCATTGTCTTACTTTTTCATACTTGACATTTCACATGTTCTATGGTATATATATATATATATCAAAAATTAGTTGTCATATATTTGGGTCAATACACTGACAGTTCTTTACACGAATGAATTACTACACGTACCTGGGCAGCTCATCTAAAGAACCGAATTTGAGCTCAAACTCCTCCCTTGAAGATGACAGACGTACGGGGGAGTCCTCACGAGGAGGGAACGCTCCAGGGAAAAGGGGGCGCTCTTTCTCTCGAGACGTTGACGTGGCAGGGGACAGACTCCTCCGGGGCTTCTCCTTCTTCTCCTTCTTCTTGGACTTCTCCTCCTTCTTTGAGCTGTGCTTGCGGCTCCGGTACATTTCCTCCTCCATGTGATCGATGGGCTCAACCTCTTCTTCATCTCTGCGGGTTTTCTCCTTCACGGACGGGTAGGACGTCGTGTAGATTGGCTCGTCCCCCCACTTCCCGAAAATGTCGCGAGCCGTCAGGGTTGTTTTGTTCTCGCCGTCCTCGTCAATGTCCTGGTCTTTCATGCCGTGAGACTTGAGGAACTCTTCTTCTCCAGCATCAAAGAAGGGATGCGTCTTGTCTTCCTTGGCGAAAGAGGAGGACGAGATGCTGAAAAGGTCTCCGGGCTTGCTTCCTTTCTCGTGGTCTCTGTCTTCGGCGCTCTGCTCCTTCTCACGACCGTTCTCCTTTTCAGCTGCCTGTTTGTTTTTATTCTCAGCCAAGAACCTGAAAGAGAGAATAAATTGAATTGAATTGACTCATTGTTTTCTTGGTATTTATCACAAGAAAAATTGGCCTCACACCAGTCAACACTTCATCTTCAGTCATTAAACCAAGAATCACTGCATCACTGGCAGAGATGCATTTGGTTAGGAGAAAATAAAACTGAACAGATAGCGCCTCCTTGTGGTAGGAGCGATTTGTTACCTTTGGACAGGGCATCAGTTTCCCTGTGTCCTGTGTTTATGCTAAGCTAACTATACAGGAACTTATTGTTAAAAAGATAAGAGTGGAATCACTGTTCTCATCTAACCTGAACAAACCTAACTCTCAACAACAAAGCTCATAAGTGTATTCCCCAAAATGTCCAACAACAATGTATTTATCCTGTATGAAAAATGCCCAAACCTAATGTAAACAGTACAGACCAGGACTCACATTGCAATAATTATACTCACGTTAACCGTCATCGTCCTAAGAAGGTGGGATTTCATATAACTTCCTCTGAGCGCACAGAAAATAGCCGGCTACATTTTCAATGGACTTAAAATCAGGAGTCCTACGTTTCATTCCATTTTAACCTGTAATCTTCCAGGGATCTTTGTCAAAGGCTAAACGTGTTTGAAAGAAAAATAACGTTCATAGTTTGTGAGGAAGATTAAAGAAATAAAACAATGTGATTAGATTGAAAAAAATAAAACGTAAAGAAACAAATACTAGACGTACTTTTTGAAGGCAGCAGAGATCACAGTCTTATCTCCAGATTTGGCCTCTTCATTTGAGAAGAACCCGAAGCCGCCGAAGGAGGCGGTTTGTTCTGACTTCGTGGGGCTCTTGGGTGGAGGGGTCACGCTGCCGACGGTTTTCCACAGAGGACCGCTGCTGCTGGGTCCCTTCATCTCAGAGTCACAGAGATCGTCCTCCTTCTTAAGGTTAGCACGTTTGGGGCTGGTGTCGTAGTCGATCCATTTCCCCCCGGATGCCTTCTCAATAGCGCTGCCATCCGCGGCGTGACCTGATTTCTCGGGTGGACTTTCTGCGAGCTTGTCTTTGGCTTCCTTGGAGCCACGCTTGCTCTTGCTGCTGCGATGGCGTGGGCTTGAGGACCTGGATCGAGAGGATTCGCTGGAGTGCTTGGAGCGCTGAGATCTGCCCGACGATGAGCGGTCGGAGTAGTGTGAGCGGCTCCGGCTGCCAGAGCGCTTCTTAGGTGTGCGGGAGCGGGAGCGCCCCCTCCTTGGACTGTGCGAGTGGTGGTCCTGGTCGTGGTGGCGATCGTGCCAGCCTCCGCCTCCACCACCCTGCCAGTTGGATTTATGGTTGTAGCCACCGCCTCCTCGGTTCTGGTAGTGACCACGATTATAATAGCCGCGGTTTCTGGGTCTGTAGTGGAACGGCCTCCTGTAGCCGCGGTTGTAGCCTCTGAAGCCGCCTCTGTTGTTCTGATAGTCCCTGCTAGGATAGTTTCTGTAGGAGGGAGTGTGAGAACGAGAGCGGGAACGAGACCTGGAGCTGCACGAGAGAGAGAAGGGAAAAGACACAAGAAAAAAAACAATGTCAGCAAAACAATTGATCTGAATGATTGTTGGTTTTACCCCTGATATCAACACCAAAAATCCCTTTGAGGCTCTAGAATAAAGACTCTAAATAGATTGACTCATGGTCAATGGCTAACAAATGCAAGACTTGTGCTAAAATTCATTTATGTAATGTAACATGACTCACACCGATACCTGCTGTCGTGCATCGAACAAAGAAAACAGCCAAACTAAATATTTACTTAGTATTTATTAAACGGTTCAATGGGTTTTAGCTGCTCTGCAGGGTTACAGTGGCTGCTCTATAATCATAAACTACATAATTAAAAGATCTGTCAGGACCTGCTGAATCTATTCATACATAAAAAGAAGAATTCATGAGGGCACCAAACTAAAATGCGTTGATGTAAAAACTGATGACTGGATTTACCTGTAGCGACGTTTCCTGGATCTTGAGCGGGAGTGGCTCCTAGAGCGAGATCTGGAGTAGGATCTGGATCTGGACCTCGATCTGGAGCGAGACTGAGCGTGAGTGTCTGGAGCCTTCGACATCTTTGCACTCAGGCCAATTTAAATATTCTTGTCCTTAAAAAACATAAAAAAGAAAAAGGAAATTAGCTATTTAAAGTTATGAGGTATTATTACATGGTGACAAAGTTAGCAATGGTTACAGTGTTGTGTAAAAACATCAAATGCATTTCAAACAAATCCTTCACATGAATCAGGATTGGACAGCCACACATTTCCAGACCAGCTGAGAGGTCGGGACTGGAGCACATGCGTGACACCTCGTCACCCGTCACCAAGACCTCTGAACCTCAGTGCTTTTCAAGTCTCCCACCTACAGCCCCTAAAGCCTCACGTGACCTTCAACTATCAGACAGAAATAAATAAATCAACACCAACATGGTGATGACACAAAGCTCAGCTCAGCTTCAAACGTGCGGCTGGAACCGCGCGTCAACATGTGCACATGAGACGGCAGCAACGTGACACAGGTGGAGGAGAGAATCTGTGCAGACGCGAGGTTCAGGCTGAAGAGCGAGGATCCCAACATCAGAGGCTATACCTGAATACTGAAGCAACTCCACAAATACATGGACCCGACCAACAACAGACCATTTACACGAGCACTCTGCGTGATCGTATTCTATGTTGTTTGGTTTCTAAAAGCAAAACTGAGGCGAGTTAAATGTCTTTAGCCTAATAACGTTTATCGTTGCCGACTGTTGGTTTATGGGTGAGCTACTGGATAATTGGAATTTACCCAAGCGGTTTAATAAAGTATCCAAACTATGTTATAACTCTGCCTGCACAAGAGAACAAG
Source organism: Hippoglossus stenolepis (assembly GCF_022539355.2). NCBI lineage: Eukaryota > Metazoa > Chordata > Actinopteri > Pleuronectiformes > Pleuronectidae > Hippoglossus > Hippoglossus stenolepis. The sequence goes on from NC_061499.1 coordinate 4,750,408, forward strand.
ATGTTGAAATGTTTTTACAACCTCACCCAACTAAATTCAGTCGTCTATCTTGTCTGTTCTGCTTCTGTTTGCAGAGATGCATCGGCGATAACTCTAACAAAGCAGCGGCGCTGGAGCTTGGTTTAGTGCAGTGTATCAACGAGGAATGATTTTACTGCAACAAGGATGTAAACCAGGAGGTGACGAAGAGACACTGCTGCTGGTGACGTCAACTCATCTTCTGTTGAATTAAAGTCTGACGTATTTGCATTTTCTTCACCTGGAGGAGCCATTCAAATGCATAACAGGGGCGTTTAACTGCATGTTGTAGAATGCCTGAAACTATTTCACGTATGAGGGGACAACAGTAGCTGTTGGCTAAACAATGGTTTGCTCCCTTTTCGCTCCTTCCCTGAACCTCAAGTTTCCAAGACACACACTAAAGAAAAGAAAAGACCTTGTTACATTCTGAGGGGTCCCTGTTTATAACCTCAGCCAAGGAGGGTTTTCATTTGGCCCCCGGTCCGTTTGTTGGTTTGTTTAGCAGCAGGATTAAGCAAGAATTTCAGTAGAGGTTTCCAAAAAAAATTGGCGGAGGGACGATAGGAGGCAAAGATCAGATGTCGTCTGTGTGTCCTGCATCGAATTTAACAATCTTACACAGGCAGTGAAGTTATTGTTGCAGAACTGGTTTTGGCTGGAAAGTGAGCTCTGCTGGTTTTGTGTGCCGATGATCTATGGAAATGTGTTTGCATACTGTGTACAACCAAACACAAACACGGTGTAAACATGGCAGGAAATAACTTTGTGTGACTCCTGAGACACAGAGAAGTCCCCAGCAAAGGCAGAAAACAGAGTGAAAGACGATTAAGTCCAAGACAAGTCAACTTCAGTTTCGTTGGCTCGTTAGATATGAAAAGAATAAGTATAAGTAAGCTACAAATATACTTTCGCGTGGTTGAATGTGGTGGCCTAAAGGGTAAATAACAACACTTCACTATCACAAGTCGCACTGGGTCCAACGTTCAGTTTGGTTTTTTGGTTGTTTATTCGGCTGATTTTGTTAATCATCGCCATTTACAACTATTTGCTCAGAGGCTGAATAAGGTTACGTGTTTACTGACCTGGTGCCTCTGAGTTAAACAGCAAAGAGACAGATTCAACTACAGACGGCCTCCGATTTGTAAAATGTTTTGCTCGTTGGTTTTCAAAATAGCTGCAGGTTAATTTTCTGACTATTCGTCCACGTAGGAGGTTTATTTTCCTATGATCCGTTAATAAATCAATCATCAAACTCAATTCTCAGGTTGAAGATGATCCAATAATCATTTACACGTCAAACTCAGGTCACAGATTCATATTCTGATGATCAACTAATTGATTAATCGTCAAACTTTCTGACGACTGACCAATCGAAGACACTGGTTGATTTTCTGATTATTGATTAATCGTCAAACTCAAGTAACACAGGTAAATATTCTGTTGATAAACTAAACAATTAATGATCAAACTCATGTTATAGGTTAAATTTTCCGTTGATCCACTAACCGATTAATCGTCACACTGATGTGTTTTGATCAGGAAACAGTCCACAGACCACAGGCCACACTGGGTTCAATGGTCAGTTCTGTCTGTTGTCTTTGAGTAAACCGGTTGAAACTAAGACACAGGTTGAGGAGCTGCAGGGAAATAAACTGGTTAAATAAATGAACCATTTAACTAGAATAACAGATCAGCAACGAAGTCCAACAAAACCTGATCGAACCTGTCGATCATGTTATTCAACGTTACTCCACATTTCACCACCTTCAACCAACTTCCGGGCTGATCCACGCTAATGAGGCCGGGCAGCAGTTACCTTTCTCCCGGGGTCCGGCCGCCTGGATGAGGGCTGGGGTTGTTTTGTAACGGATAAGTGTCCGCGGGAGAGGAGCGAGCTGAGGCCGGGCTCCGTGCGCTGCTCGTCCGCGAAACTCCTTCCTGGTCTCACCCACCGACGGATGTTAGCCACCTAGCTTGTTAGCAGCGGCTAGTTAACCGACGAGCGGGGCACACACAGACCGATTATCCCCCCCCGGTAAGAGACGCTGCGTCCGGTCCACCGTGTCCCCTCCCGCTGGATCCGCCGGGGAACGAGCGGCTGTGGACGTGATTCGGGCGGAACGAGGCTTTTCTCCGGATTTAACGGCAGCTACCGATCGATTTACTCACGATGCTATCCATCTTCTGTCGCTGCGGCCAAACCACGCGAGACTCCGCGAGACTCGGCGAGATCTGGAGAGGTTGTTTACAGTGGTGCTGGTTCTCACTATTTAGAGATTTGTATTTAATATTATTAGTTTGATCATTGTTGTTGTTAATATTAGATTTTTATTATTTTTATTATTTTTGTTATTATAAGTAGTAGTAGTAGTAGTAGTATTAGTAATGTTATTATTACAGTGGTGGTAGCTGTTATATCTAGAGCTGTATTTCTTATTTTTGTAGCATTTTATAGAACAATCTGGATATGAAAACAAAACCTAGTCCTTTTATTATTATTATTATCATTAATATGTTTTTTTTATTTTTTTAGTAGTAGTAGTAGTAGTAGTAGTAGTAGTATTGGTATAATTAGTAGTAGCAGTATTATTATTATTATTATTATTATTATTATTATTATTATTATTTTCACCATCTCCTGGCAGGGAGCATAAGATTCAATACTTTATTGCGACACATCTCAGTTGTTTTGGAATTTGCCTCAGTGTGCCCACGATGAGATTTTGTATTCGTTATTCATTTCTTTCTTTCTTTCATTTAGTTTATATTCAACTGAAGACATTCTTTATTCTCAATTTTATTTGTTTACCACCAAATCACAACATACGTTATATAAGTAGTACTTCAGTAGTAGTTCTTTATATTTGTATGTACGGTATAACTTGGAAACTTAAAATAAACGACAATACAATGGCAGCCAAACCTGCATTAATTCCAGCTTTGCTTACACACCCTGTAGTGGAAAATGCTGGAACCAACCCAAACACACAACTGTCCTGCAGCGCAGCTTTAAGTTGGCGTCTTTACTTTGCACTATTTTTGTCAGCCTGAGCCACATAATGCCTCCTGTTCCAGAGACTGATCCAGCCGCTCACTAACCAAACACCAACAGACAAAGATAGTTATTAAAGTCATATTCCATGACATCTCACTCATATGTTTTCTATCAGTCATATAAAAGGAAACAAATATTTAATCTAAACCTCAAAGACTCTTTTATTTAACTTTTACAATTATCTGCTCTGTGATGTTTGACCCTTGAGATTATTTATTTCTCATTTCATTTTTTCTACTGTTATCCAACGTGTGAAAGACTGAGGAGCTGCAGCCGAGCCTCAAACCCAAATTTCTGTGCTGATAGAATCTCACCCAGTCCACAGCCAGAAGACCTGGTTTAAATTCTTACAACTCAGCCTGGCACGCAGCGACCAAGCCACCCCTCGTTGACCTTCGACTAACACTGTCATTTTCCTTCGCAGCACAGGTGCTGGACACCCGGATGAGCCAGAGTTAAAATTAACCCTGACAAATCTCTCCTTTGGCCACAGTTTGGAATCACACACGGCTCTTTGTCTGTCACTCGTCGTTACGAGCTGTTTATGGTCTCACTGGAGGTTTGGATTCCAAGGGGCAGAGGACAACTTTGACCAGTGAGGTCATGAGATTAAAGTGAGAATAAAGTCAGTAAGACTAAAGGGACGTGTTCACCCACTGCATTTGGGTCATCTTTTAAAATAGAGCAAACAAGCAACAACATATTTAAGACTGAAGAAAAAATTTAGAGTTTGTTTGTTTTGTATTTAAATTTTTTTGATATATTTGGGTGTGGTTTTCAAATTAAGTCATTACTGGTGTCTTCCACACCCCACATGTATATTTTTTTTACTTTTCATTCATGCATTTTGTTGTTGTATGAAGTGAACTAAACTAAAGAAATTTTAAAAAGTTAAAGTCACTGACACCCACAACTCAAATTACAATGTCTACTTCCTCGGAGAAAAGTGAGAATTCCGCAGTGCGCTGAAATATTTCTATGGCATCACTGTAAAAAACATGACAGCACAATAAACACGTAAAAGCATTTGTGTGTGAAAATAAAACGGCTCACCTCGCAGGGCAGAGGGAAAGTGTCGTGGACGCAGAACGAGCGAGATGGTTCATACAACCTCGTGCGGAGGAAACCTCGGTGAAAGGTGATGAGAACGTGCACAGCCTCCTGCAACCAGCTGTCTGACAGACAGTCAGGAGATCACATCTGACTTATAAATAGTTCCCTTCTCTGGAGGCGTTTTCAATGATGCTGTTTGAAGAGAGCGGTTTTAAAGAATATTTGTAATGAGCCTCCAGGCCGGTGAACGGAGAGAGAAATGTACATGTACAGTATGTGTGTGATGAGACAGAGCAAAGTTTAAAAAAGCTCATTAGCATCAGGCCATGACGGTAACTGTCGCGTGGAATCACTCAGCGACGCGACATATGTTCTGACATGTGAATACTGTTGGTTTTGGATGAAGCACAAGTGTGGCTGCACTTCAGGCTCAGCCTCGGCCCCTTCAGACTCACTGAAGCTCTTCTGTTGAGCTGCTTTATTCACTTCTATTTCAATTCAATTTTATTTGTATGGCACCAAATCATAATATACATTTACTAAAGGCGCTTTACACAGAAGGTCAAGACCTTAAAAATGATAGATAGAGAATTATGATCCCACACTGAGCACAGGGCAATAAACCAACAGGTTCTTGATTGTTTTTTGTTATCACAGTACTTTTATTTATCCTTTTTAAATGATGTATTATTTCATCTTTGAGTTTAGATTTTGTGTTACATCATTTCCCGTCTTTTATTGAAATGAGATTGTATTGATTTGCTTCTTGTCATGCTGCTCGTTCTATATGTTTAAAAACACTTAAATCAGGTTCCCACTGTGCCACAGGTCTCATCACATCAGTTTACTATAGTCCTCACCAGGAACAAGAAGATAATCTCAGGATAAAATCTTTATTTATAAACGTGTTAAGGTACCTGATCTAACATATATCTGAAATTTAAAACCCCTGCTCTTCAGTCCAGATCCTAAAACTCTTGATGCTAGTGATAAATTTGAAACTTGGAAAGATGAAGTTCAGTCCTTCACACCATACAAACCACCTGAATCTGAACGTAATGGAACCTGAGTCATGTTGTCATGTAAACATATAAGATATAATAAGATATAATAACATATATATATTTGGTAAACAATGGAACAGAACAGTGGATTTCTACTCAGACAGAGAAGCAGGTGGATTCAGATTATTCTTAATGTGAACTGATGATGAGAGACTCTCTGTCTGTATCATATGGTGACTAACCTCTCTATTTATAAAATCACCACCCAAACCAAAGTAAACAGATACAAACAACAGGTCCAGGATCACATCTCTGTACCAAATGGCAGCGTGGTCCCAGAGAAACAAGCTCCTGTGTATTTGGTTGGACATTTGATATCCTCTCGTCCCTGTGGCAGATGCTCTGTGGCCGAAGCTGATTGGCTGCTGCAGCCGTGAGATTTCTGTTTGAGGACAAAGTTACCAAGAGACGAGGTGAAGACAAGAGCGACCACAAAGCGTCTAATATTTGATCGCTAGAGTGGCATCATAGCAAGTGGACCTGAAATCCCACGCACGCACTTTTGATCCTTTGGCCGGACTTCACCTCGGAGTCTCTTCTCTGTGCCACTCGGAGCCGCAGGCAAACAAACAGTGCCGGCTGAAAAACACAGAACCAGTCAGATCCTGCTCCAGTTGGCTATTTCACACAGAAGAACCTGCTTCACAGAGACACCCACTCACTATCAAACACAGACAAGAATGCAAGTATTATATGAAAATTACATAAAAAAGTTTTTTAAGAAAGTTGTTTCCAATCTAAAAACATATAAATCAAGTCTAAGAACTACACCATATTAACTTGTGTTAGGTCGAGAGGCCTCTTACTGGTTTGAACTGATCTTCATTTTTGAACAACAGTCTTTTAGCAGTCGTGGCCAGAGTTTCCCTGGATTTACCCACATATCTTAAATAAATAGGCAAATGTTGAGTCGATATAGAAATGGACTCCAGTGCTCTGCTTCTAAACAAATATCTTAGATTAGCACAGAAATACATAAATTAACTGTGTGTTTCTGAACTTTTCCCACCTCAGTTATAATCTACATTCACCACACGGATTGTGAAGTTGTGTTTATTGGTGCAGAAATATAGAAGAAGCATTAAAGCCTTCATGAACTTGACTGGGGAGTAAAACAGTAGATTGATACATTTAACATGTGAATCTCAGTTTCATGAGTGCTGCCCTCTTCTGGTGTGAGCACAGTCTGTTGATAATGTTATCTAAAATCTATGATTAAATTCAGTTATGGAAGAACCACTCAAAAGTTTTCCAGTAAAAATAGTGAGATCATAAATAATAAAAAATGACAAATACACATATTATTAATACTGTTACAAGTGCAACTAAAAGTCCTGCATTCCACATTTTAATTAAATATCAATTGAAATATGCTTTAACCAAAAAAGTTAATGTAGTCATCATGAAGAATTAACCATTTTAGTATCATTTTATTGTTGGATTGCAGTTATCAAAGCATAATGACTTAAATGCTGACATATAATACATTTTATAATCTCATCATGTGTTTTGTACGCAACAAACTACAACCAATTACCATAGACAGATGTAAAAAGTAAAATATTTCCATTAGAAATGAAGCATGAAGTGGTACACAATGAAAATACTGAAGTACAAATATTGCAAATTTGTAGCTAAGTAAAGTACTTGAGTAAATGTACTTACTGACTTTTTGCCACTGAAATCAGAGAAATTAAAAACCGCACCAGGAGACTGATATTTACAAAATAACTAGACTTTTATCATGGATTCATATTAGCAGTGGTAGTATTTTCACTGTGTGTACAGAAGTTGTGTGAGGTCTTAATTTCAATGAACGCTCGGAGGCGGGTCCCTTTCATAAAGCTTTATTTCACAGATCTCCTGCAGCAGGAGGCCGAGGCAGCCGGGCTCATTACACATTTACATACACTGTCTGTGGCCAGTCCTTACGATGCTCCTCATGTTAAATAACTCAGTAATTCAAGACAAAAACAACAAACACACTCACACACACATTGTTCAACGTAAGATATAACAATAACAATATCAGAACAACAGTAATAATAACAGCCACTGTTGAATAGTATGTATTTCCAGGATCTGACGCTGTATTTTCTAAAATTTGTTGCACAGTCAGTCATCTTTAAGGTGCACTGTAAAATCTGCTTGTGACGTTTCAATAAAACCTGACGAATGCTGCACCAGAACACGCGGTGAAGACAGAGAATACTTGTTGTAGATTTTTTTTTATTTATATATTTATATATATATATATATATATATATTTCGGATGAGTACTTTCTTCTTCCAGGGCAGAGTTTATCTCCTCCTCGTTATCCTCCGCGGCAGATACTGTCGATGTGGATTCAGCGCAGTTTGTTTGGCACACTCAGTTTGTAAGCCGCTGTGGTGAGGCATGAAATCTCGTAGCTCAAGCGGAGACATAAGGCGCGTCTCCATTGGATGTGCGGGGACTCACAGGACCTCTGCAGGGGGAAGACGACAGGACGGAGGAACAGAGGTGAACGAGAGAATAATATGCACGATAACTGATATTGTTGTCAATATCATCATCTAAATAAAAAATGATGGCGACTAGACAAGGACAAATATCATTACATTTTTCTGTCCTATTTTCTTTTCAATTCTATTTTATGTTCAATTGTTATTGTTTTGTAAGACTGTTGTTGTGATTATAAGATTATTATCATAGTGGTTTTATTATGGAGGTAATATATTATTTAATAGATTAATAAATATGTTATTATAACTATTATCATTCTTATTATGATGATGATGGTGATTATTCTTGTTTTTATTATTATATTTTTTGAACCTCCCTCCTTATGCCCTTTGCCAGGTGATAATAATCATCATCATTATCATCATCATTTTGTATTATTGTTACTGCTTTGTTATTATGTTAGTTGGCAGGATTACACAAAAACTACTCAATTGGCTTCCATAAAACTTGGTGGAGAGCTGGAACGTGACCCAAGAAACAAACATTACATCTTGGTGCAGATCTGTCTCAGGGGGCAGATCCTGAAATCCTTTTTTCATTTAGTTTAATATTGTGAGACAGGGCAGGTTTTCATTTCCATTTTCATATATTTGTCCGTAGTTCTTTTTATTTGTACCGTACCTGCGACATGCTGAGGCTTCATCGGGCTCGTCTTCATCAGGAAGGGATCTCCTCCTTCGAACGCCAGGATGGGCTCGCCCACCAGCCCACTCTGCTGCTGACCGGGGTTGCTGCCGTTCTTCAGCTTGATGATCTCCTTGAAGTCCGCCGCCTCCCCGTTGGCCGAGACGCCATTTTGGTGAGCGGTTGCCTGGACGCCATTCACGACTGCACTGGGGCTCTGCAGGTTTCCAGGAGCTGCAGAGAGAGGAGGGAAAAATGAATGAGCTCATAGGATCTTGGTTAATAACATCATCACTTCACTCCTCATGAGAGGTGACGTTACCTTTATTGAGCTCTGTGTCTTTGCCGTTGACCTGTGGAGAAGCTTTGACGTCCTTCTGTGATAACAAAGAACAAAAGGTTACGTCGAGACAAGATGAAGTTTAATAGCTTTCCAGTTTAAAGTGAATCCCGCTGGCTGACCTTCTCTCCTGCGTCACTCTTCCGAGTCCTCTTCATGATCTCCTCAAGGCGCTGAGGGAGAGATCAATAAGTTAGTCAAGTGTGACACGTGTCGTGCAGTGTACAGATTTTCCTCTCCTCTTCCTCACCTTCTTCCTCTCCAGTCGCTCCTGCTCTTCTTTCTGGAAGTGTTTCTCCCGCTCGATGCGCTGACGCTCGGCCTCCTCGCGGGCCTTTGCCTCGGCCTCCTCCCTCTGCACAAAGAAAACAAAAACACGGGAATGAAGTTTCACTATAAAACCAATTAGTCAAGTTTGAACTTCATGACATCAATGCAGCTGCAGACAAGAAGCAGCAGCATGTCAGTCACTGTCAATGGAAACCTGCATTTTATTATTCTCACAAAAAATACGCCACAATAAAGCAATAACTAAAGTTGATCCTTTTAAAAATCTATGATCATAGTGTCGTAGCATGCTGCTGTTCTTCCTCTATGATCACTTGTGGCCACCAGGAGGCAGCAAGTGCTCAGCTGTCTGTGGTTTGTGCTGCAGTTTCATGGTTGATGCAGCACTGATATAAAGTGATGCATCCTGGACATAAACAAACACCTGATGGGTTTGAAACTTTCCACGACTTTTCACTGGCGCTGCAGATGTTAGGGTCAGATGCTGGGTTCAGTTTTACTCTCCTCTGTGATGACATGTGGTGTAATTTTAGAAGATCTGTTATCTCCTGATGGCGTCTCTCTCAGAGGTGGAGAGATTTCCTACTTCTTTTGTGTCTGGTCTGGAAATTATTTAGAAAATGTGTGTGTGTGTGTGTGTGTGTGTGTGTGTGTGTGTGTGTGTGTGTGTGTGTGTGTGTGTGTGTGTGTGTGTGTGTGTGTGTGTGTGTGTGTGTGTGTGTGTGTGTGTGTGTGTGTGTGTGTGTAGGTTTTGCAAAATCAGACAAATTGAGGGTAGCACTATTTTTATAAAATGAAAACCCCCCAGAGCAGCTGGATCAGCCACTGTTGTGAGGTCAGAGGTCACAGGAAGTAGAAGGTCTCTGACTCGACCATCATGTCAGTCAGAGCAAGTGAGGACAGAAACAAACTATTGTATCAGTGACACCATTAAGTGCTTCAGTGGGTATTTAGATCCAGTACAGATGTGTCGAGTCTGCAATGAAAACAGAAATGATGACGTGTGTGTGAATCACATCTGTCGAGGGTTGAGCAGCTGCAGCCTGATGTTTCTCACGTTTACCAGTTCACTGAGGTTTCCCCCGTTATCAGACAGTTTCCACACAGCGAGCACTACTCTTCTTCACCACTCTTCATCTGAAGTGAGATCTAAAAAAAACAAGAGGCCACTCCAGTCCCGAGCGAGTTTCCCTGTCGTGGTGGTTGGAACAATGGTTTGATTGAGGGCGAGAGGCAGGTCGAGCCAGTGCTTCGGGCGCTGCTTATCCGACCATCAGCCCACTGCGGAGGACGAGTGTGCGCGAGGCGAAGGCGACACAGGCCTGTCACTATCTCCCCGGATCACAATGGCTCCCTGCGGCCACCGCTCATCAGCGTTATTATGAAGGTCACCAGCTGGCATCTGCCCAGGCAGACAAGAGGCTCTCTGACGATCACATGACACACATCGCCCCGTGGCTGCAGCATGTAACCCCCCCCTTGTCTAATCTGCCCAGATGCCAGACAGTTGGGGGGTGAGGGAGTCAGAGCAAGAGTACGGTAAAGTACCCCCCACACACACACACACACACACACACACACACACACACACTCTCTCAATGGCTCGCATGCATTAATCTTCCCACAGATGGTTAATGGGCTTACTGCATGTGGGGATCACTGGGATTGGTGTTGGTTAATGGAGATGAGAGGGTTTTCAGTGATTTCACAGAGTATTTACAGTTGACTGGAAGCGATGATCCGTTTCACCGAGAGCAGAGTTTAATACAGGGTTGAGGGTTCAATTCCCAGTAGATATCAGCAGTGGGTTCAAGGAGTTTTCAATATATTTCGAGTTTTGTTGTATTCAACATTTAAGCAGGTTTTTATGATAAAGTTCAAGTTCAGTTCCTGGCGACTGACCTGTTTCTGCGCCCTCTCGTTCTCCTCCTGCTCGGCTTTAGCTTTCTCCTGCTCCTCCTTCTCCTCCTGGGCTCGCTGGACCTCGTCTCTCAGACGCTGCTGCTCGGCCATGAACTGAGCCTCCTCCTCCCTGCGCTTCCGCTCCTCGACCTCCCGGGCCATCGCCTCCTCCCGCAGGATCCTGGAGAGATGTTTGTCATAAATGAAGGTTTGTGGGATTCTAAACTTCACACTTTGCACATGAGAGAATGTTTTTAGTCAGTGCAGAACAAATCAGATCAACCTAAAGAAATTATGATTCATAAATGACATTAACAGAGCTTCAAATTAATTACAAATCAGAATCATTCATTCGATTTGTTTATTTGAATTGAAATGGAGCCTGTCTTTCATGGAGATTCTTATTTTTCACTATTTTTCAAGGACATGAGAACTGCAGCATTGTGAATTAAAGAAATCACATGTTATCGGGTGTTTCTTTGATTTTGTCCTCTGACCTGTTCTTCTCCTCCTGCTCCAGACGCTCCTGCTCCTCTCTCTCCCGCTGCTCTCGGGCTTGACGACGTTTCTCGGTCAGGGCCCGAGCTGCCTCCTCCTGGTTGTTGGTACCCGCTGACGGCTTGTTGGCCGGGGCAGCTGGACTGGAGGCAGCGGCGGTGGCGGTTGTGGGGGTTCTGGCAGCGGCGGTGGCTGTGGTGGGGGTACTGGCAGCGGTGGTGGCTGTGGTGGGGGTTCTGGCAGCGGCGGTGGCTGTGGTGGGGGTACTGGCAGCGGCGGTGGGTGCAGCAGAGGGAGCGGGATTACTGGTGGAGGCTGCTGCAGGAGACGCAGCTGAGGCAGTCGGCTCTACACTTGGCACTGCAGAAGGGGAAGCTGCCGGTGGGCTGAGGGAAGTAGGTGAAAGCCGAGCTGAGGACACCACGATGGCAGGAACGTTACCGGAGTCTGTGAGAGAGAGAGACGAAGAGGAGGAGGAGAGATGATGCTTCTGTTTTCTGAAACCACTGTATTATGTAGGTTAACGTCTGGGTTGCAAGAGTGAAGCGAGCAAAACCATTTGATGCTATACACACAGGTCACCTTGAAGCTTGGAGGGCAACACTCACTCTTTTTCTCCTCGGCGGTGTCGGGCTGCTGGGGCTCGTGGCCGGTTTCCACGGCGACCGCTGTGACCGTCTGCGGCTGTACCCTGGCGGGCGTCTGGGCCCGTTTAGGTCGGGTCTTGGTGCCAGTAGGTGTCTTCTTACCCGTGGGAGTCTTGGAGCCCGCTGCTGCTGCTGGCACTAAAGGCGACAGGGGCCGACTTTTGGGGGCGGCCGGCGACGGAGGTCTGTTTTTCAGCTTCTGGGTGCTGAGGAGGAGAGAAAGTTGGGATGAGATGAGATAGGAGCATCAAGGTAATGAGGCTCCCATAACTAGGTCATGTGGAAGCAACGAGCGACTCCATCTGAAACCCCACGTTCGCTCGCCAAGGACTGAGGGGAGGGGGTGTAACGTGAGAAGAGGGGAGGCAGGGAGACATATTTGTTTTAAGCATCAGTCAGGAAAACCCCATTCTGTCTACAAGCTCCTCACTGCTGCACAAACACACCTGCTGTCGGCCGACTGCTGACTGAACCGCGTCCAGCAGAGTCTCTTTAAGAGGTTTGATTATCGAGCCTTGGACCATCTGTCAGACATTAACCTGCTCCGAGGATAAAGCACGAGGACGCAGCAGCTCTGTTTCTCTCCCTACGTTAGTTAAGTCCTCGATGGAGGATTTATGTAACATTAGAGATATGTTGGTGCAGGTTATCTGGTACCTGGCCTCCGGCCTGGATCTTGTGGTCGTGGTGGTAGGAGACGTCGTCTGTCTCTTCTTCTGCACTTTGTCTTTTGTGAGCGAGTTCTTCTCTTTTTCGTTCTCCCTCTCTTTGTCTTTCTTCTCTTTCTTCTTCTTGTCCAGCTTGAAGAAAGAGGTGACACAACAATAAGCAGCCGTTACCTCAGGCCACAGGGCTGAAACATCTGCTAACATCTGGTCAGCTGAACAGGAATGAAAGTTTATATCTTGTGTAAATGTTATTCTTTTCTAATAACTATAAAATTTACAACATTAATATCTAAATGATGTTTTTGACAACTTGATGGCAGCAGGACAAGCTGGCTACATCCTATTGACCAATCCATCTCCATTGCCCCCTGGTGGCTAAAACCCATCTCCTCCATGTTAGTGGATGGGACATGGACCAAACTACAAAGTCAAACATGGTTTCTGTTATTTTAAGTAGTTCTTATCCCACTGGTGTATTTTAAAGTGTTCATTTTTTGGGTACGTTTGGTTTTAATTAGTTATTTTATGCTAAATCATCAACCTGGGAGACAGTTGTTTATTTCCTGTTTCCTTCAGCTATGAAACATCCAAAGAAGATGATAACACCACAAAAGGTCAAGTTCACATTCATTCAAGTGTACATGAGGGTCATCATGTATACAATCTGTGTTCACGTCCTACCGGCGTGGAGTTTCGTCGGCGTTGGCGCAGCGTGATGTCCGGCGTGCTGGCGGAGGAGACCCTCCAGCGCTCGGCGGAGTTCTGGTGCGGGTGGTGATGGGAGCTGGCGTTCAGCGGGCTGGCAGAGGCTGAACGGGAGCAGTGGTGAGAGTCTGAGCGACACATAAACATGCAGAGAGCGACGGCAGGGCCGAGGTCAGGGCCCACAAACACACACAAACGCACACATACACACACACATACACACACCATGCGGAGTGAGAGAGGCCACACAACGAGCCACCACACTGCACTTCAATCACAAGCTTAATCCAATTTTTCATTTCATCTATTCATGCATTTTATTCCTTTATTTTTTACTCAGAAATCAACTCATCAGCTGTTTTAACAGTTGATTAATGATTAAAAGCTTCTTTTATTTGCTGGTTTCAGCTTCTCACGTGTGATTTTGATTCTTTTATATTAATGTTAACTGGTTTTGTTTGAGTGTGTGTGTGTGTGTGTGTGTGTGTGTGTGTGTGTGTGTGTGTGTGTGTGTGTGTGTGTGTGTGTGTGTGTGTGTGTGTTTTGGACTTTTAAGATTTTAGATCTGAGAAGCTGTGGTTTGTGTTTCTCATCAGTTTCTGACATTTTGAGCCTTAACGATTACTCGTACAAAGAATTTACCCTGTAAACGATGATGAAAGTTACTGTTGTGGAAAAAACTAATCCACAGGGTCTGTTTCTATTTTTGATTAACTGGGTGAACTCAGATAAAGACTGTGTGGTGTGATACTAAAAGGAGTTTGTGGTGAAACATCTCAACTGATGTTTCTTAAGAAACAAGCATCAACTTCGACCACAGTCACCAAAGGGTTCTCTGTAAAAACGTAAATAGAAACAAAGAAGGAACATACTACTGCGTGTTACGAGCCATTCAAACGTTTCTCCTCTCATAAAATGCAATAAAACATGAGATGAAAAGTTTCTGTCCCTCTTTGCACGCTGCACACACACAGAGGATTGTGGGTAAACACTGGTCGGGGGGGGGGGGTCTTACACTCACGGGAGTCGCTGCTGTTGAGGAGGGTGGCGGCGCTGCGGCTGCGGGCCAGGAAGGACAGCGTCGGCGTCATGAGCCTCTCCACGATCCGGCTCTCCCACGGGCTGAGACGCAGACTGCGGGCTGACACAAGAGGACGCCGTCAGTGTCGTAAATACAGTACACAGCTACACACACGTACACACACACTGCAGGAGATTTACCTCTCTCTTCTCTCAGACACAAACATTTACACACATATTCACACCCTGTCTGCCTTCGTCTGATGCACAGTGGAGTTTGTATGATGCTGAAAACATCACTGAGACTATATTCCCAATTTGGATAATGAGGCTGGAGAGTCTAAGGACTTATTTAGCGGAGGTTTGTCAGTGCAGGTCCAATTGCCCTGAAGGATTAACAAAGGTGTATTTTATTGTATTGTATGATATCATATAAGTTGAAAAACAAGTTTGCAGTTTATCCACTTTGTCTGGAGGCAAAACTGAAGATAAGTGCGACCATGTTTTGTTGCCAATAACCATGAGAAAATAGTGAGTCTGCACAACCATCTCCACTTCGGTCAACTGGCTGAACCAGTTCAACCTTTTGTGGGGATTCAAAAGTTTCCCGTGTGCTTTGGTTTTCTTTTTCTAAATACGCTTGATTAACCCGGGGAGTTTACTGAAAAGTTGTCTGATGATGAACTCGGCAGAGCTGCATTTAAAACCTGAGGAATATTACACTTTATCTCAACTGTTTCCAGCTCCAGCCTCTGAAAGTTCCCTCATCCAGTGACACTTTCAATGCTCCCTTCAAAATGTTTGTGAAACTCAAAGACTGCGAATAAGACGTGATCAGACTCCAAAGATACAGGAATCGAACCTTCACCTGCACACAGACCCAGACGTTGGAGAATAAAACACCGGGCAGCAAACCTACGTTAATGTTCATTACTTACCACACAAACACATCACACACACACACCAGAGAGGCTGGCGTTTACTGGACCTCTCTCACACCCAGAGCAGTGCAGAGGCCGGTCAGTTTCTGGTGAGTTCAGAATTAGTGCCGTATGTCCTGAATGCAACACACACACACACACACACACACACACACACACACACACACACACACACACACACACACACGCTCCTCTGACCTCAGCACCGTTCTGAAGGTATGCAGCGTTACCGAGTGTCATATGATGAAGACTCAGCACATACGACATCCAGCAACAGCAGCATAAAACCCAATGCATTGTAATGACGGATGGAAAAACAACAACAGTTGTTTGTTAGAGCAGCAGATGCCTGTGTATGAATTTTACAAAGCACGAGACAAATACGAGAAACCAGAGAGAGACAAATATACGGCACAGAGTGAGACTCTTCACACAGAACATCGTAAAACTCTTTTCATCAGAATCTGGATTTCAGAAACGAGAGCAGCAATTTTCGAACTATCTTAGGAAAACTTCTATATCGTAGATTGTACATAAAGATGGATGAATTGACAGCTTCCCATAAGTGAAGCCGAAACATCTGTATCGCCCCCCTGGCGGCTGACTGCAGTATAGGTCATAAACCCTGGATTGGACCATTAAAAAGTTAAAATACACGATACATTTTTCTCAAAGATGGTTTCTGACCAAATCATCCTGTAGTGTGAGGATTTACAGACAAAGTATAATGTCATGGACAGAATCTTTGATTTTCTTTTAGTATGAGAGGAACAGCGATTTGGCGAGTGAGCCGACAGGGAAGCATAACCAACCAGATGTTGTGTACTTTACAGAGTTGTGGCAACAGTATGAGGATCAGCACTCAGAAATCGCTTGTTTAAAAGTGTGTGGTCCTCCGGTGCGGATTCTCACTATTAAAAGATTAAACATCGGTTGCATCTGTCGTCGTGTCTGTGGTCTCGCAAGTTTTTAAAATCCTCTCGTTGGCAGCAGGCGTAAGTTTTATTTGATGCAACGAAAAGCCTGTGCATCAGCGGAACCTCGCTACCGGGGCTCCGTCCCCCTGATCTCTACTACGACACAAGATGGCAACGTTCGTATCCAGGATATTTTGGCTTCATTTCTGGATAGTGGGAGGAAGTGGAGACGTGTCGTCCATCTTTACAAACAATCTATGTTCTGTACCTAATAAATAAACACATCTCACTGACTGACATCATGTGGTTAATTCCCTGTGTTTGTGAGATACAACAGAAAACACAGGAGACGAACAGATGGACCTTCAACACCAGGTCTAATGAATCCAGTTTGTGTAGATGTCTTATCTCTCGTAACAAAAAGCTGTGTTGTTGCTTTAATGCGTTGAACAAACACTAAAATCCCTCCTTGTATCATAGACTGCAGCACAGGCCGTCACCTCTGCTGTACAACGGACGAATCCTTTTCACAACCTGTTTTATGACTAACCGATAACCTGACTACCCTCTCCCTGTTGCTAGGCAACAGTGGTTTCCCTCCTCCTCCTCCTCCTCCTCCTTCTCCAATGCGGCAAGATGAGGCTGAGCTGCTGCCTGGTGATCGACTGTTCACCCGCAGGTAGACTGATGCCTGCGTATGTAAAATGTCACCTCCCCCTCCTCCGAACTATTACTGGTACCCTGGTGACTGTGCAGAGCGTCTCTCCAGACCGGAGACATCGACCCTCACGTCCCCTCTGACCCTGCACTAATAGTGTTCTCCTCCTCCGTGTCCCTGCAGCATCTGAGGATCTGTACTAGTGACGACGGAGCAAAGAAATGTGAGTCTCTACTCTGCTGACTGCTCTGTGGGTGATACCATCGATGATGACACATGTTATGAGACGTGACGAATCTGAGATGAAGACAGTGCTGCTTATGTTCAACTCAAGAGTCTGATGAGATTGATAAAACCAGATAAATCATATATTACATTTATCAAGACAAGTGTGTTTTTGCCACCATGACCAGCTTCATTCTACAACATGAAGAAATTCCCATTTTAAAGCAGCTTTTCCACATCGTATCAACACAGAGATTTTCTCTTTAATACTTCAAACTGAATTATACTGAAGTATCTTTCCTGATAAAGCAACATATTGATGTGACATCAGGAAAAGTTTGTTCTAAAAGTTGAATAATTGAGAATCTAGTAATAATGAGGAAATAATTGTCATAACAATATAAACAGAATAAATTATATATATTAGGTCTATACGCTAAAAGGAGAAACTGCTCATGTTATAATATGAAACTGAGCAAATGTTGTTTGTCATGTTGGCAGCGATACACTGTAAATAACTAACCAAGCAAGAGGCCTATTCTCTAAGTAGAATAATTAAATAAACAGAAATAAAAACACATAGAATAATATAATACAAATCAGCTTCATTTAGTTGCTGTACTTGGTTCATTTGCAACATCCACCACCAATACGACCACCACCACACCAAACCACCAACAGTAAAGTGGAGGAGGGGGAGGGGGGACAACCAAAAACAAGAAGAAGATGTCGAGACGAGATGTGAACCCATGAAACAAACGTACCAAAAAAACATATCAAAGAATATGGCTGAGTCGAGGTGAGAGGGAGGCTGATCGAAAATGCAGAGGAGACTCAAACCAATGACAACCACCAACGGAAATTAAAAACCACGATGCACACGAGACCCAGAGCTGGAGAAGTGAGTGTGGGGGGGGGTGGAGGGAGTGGGTGGTAAATGACCAGTCACCAAGCACAGGCAGGCAGGCAGTCCACCAGAGACGATAAAGAAAATAAAGATTAGGGAAGAGGAAGGGAGACAGGAAGGAGGGGATGAATAGGAAGGGGTGAGGGGGAAGGGAGGAGGAGGAGGAGGAGGAGGCCTGGTGGACACTGACGTCGGGTCGTCCTTACTTCTGTTGGGGGAGTTCCAGAGCGTGGCCGAGGACTTGGACAGCCTGTTGTTAATGACAGGGTCCACCTGTCTCGGCAAGTTGACCGTGGAGGCCGAGCATCTGCCTGCACCGGAGAGAACGCAACACACAACAACTGTTCACAAGGCGGTGCCGAGGCGCGAGGACCGAACTCCCCCCGGGTCCGGTTCTGGAGGCGAGCAAGGGGACTCGCCATGCTCTGAGGTCACAAACTGGCTTCTCATTAAAGTTTAAAGAGGAGGGTGGGGTTAATTTAGATCCAGACGTATAGAGGGGGGAGAGGGGGAGGGGGGAGGAACTTTGAGGAAAGCATGGGAAGGGTGTGGTAGAGTTAGACGTGACGTTTAGAGGAACTGCTTAAAGCTCCTTTTCCCCCTTTGTTCACGCTGTCACACGCGTTTCGGGATCCTCGGCACTTCTGGAGGAGAGAGAAACTCGTGTTGACCTCAGGCTCCAAAAAGAAGCCGTCACAAGTAACAAGACGGTCTGAAAAAAGGGGAATTAGCTCACAGCTCACAGCTAATGAAACAGCTCGGTTTCCCCTCGTTAACTGCCTCCGTGACACGTTCAGATGATTGCACCGAAAACCAATTTTTGGCCCAATAAGCAGTTTTAACGTGTGGCTCGTCTGCCCCTGGTCCCCCGCCCTCATGACATCAAACCCTGCACAATGCTGTTTCCTTGCGATGCGTCAGTGGGAGCAGTGAGTCACAGGCTGTGCAGCACCGCTCGACACCTGGAACTCGAGCTACAGTGAGGATGTGACATATTCCTGTGATTGTGCCCCCCCCCCGCCCTCCCCGCCCCCCCAGTTTCACACGAGACTCACTTTCTCTGCGGGAGGTCTGGTTGAGTCCGCCCGCCCAGGACCACCTCTGCTGGCGGATCTCGGCCCACGTCTTCTTCGTGGACCTCTTGATAGCTGACTCATATCTCAGCTGCAGGAGCAAACGGTCAAAGACGAGTCAGTGTTCACACCCATCACATGTTTCCCCTCTTTGTGCTAAACTAAGCATCTGTCATCTCAAGCTATAGACTTATCGATCTTCCCGTCTACCTCTAAGATAGAGTTCAGCCCAGGTCGCGTTTTTCTGCCTGAACCCGTCAGAGCCAAAGAGAAAACTCACAAAGCTCAATGCGGTTGATTCAAACTTTTTGTTTTCCCCGACTACAGACATGTACAGAGTAAAACAATAAACCATCTGACAGACGGGCTCAAATCAAACTGTGTAAAGTCAGCTTTTAGGATGAATAAGCATATTTCTTAAAACAATTCTTTAAATTAAATTGCAGTTAGAAGGAAACAAAAGCTCACATGTACGTGCAACTTGTGACAAGAAGTCACGAGAAGACGTTTCACTTCAAGAGGTCAGGAACCGCTGCAGCGATCAATAACTGATCAATAACTGATCAAGTCCAGCCAAAGAAACATCTGAGTTCATGACCACAAGTACAAATGGATGTACGCAGCAAATAGCTATTGCTGATATTTAAGATGGGACCAATTCCCTGAGCACACCACTATCCCCACTATCCCCACCAGCCGCCGTGTGTCCCCGTCACCTTGTTCTTCTCTAGTTTCTGTCTCTGTTTCTCCTCCAGCAGAGCTCGACGTTTCTCAGTCTTCAGCCGCTGCTCCTCCAGCTTCCTCCTGCGCTCCTCCAGCTGGTTCTCCCTCAGACGCCGCGCCTTCTCCTCCTTGTCCAGCCACTGGGCTTTCTTCGCCGCTGGAAGGAGAAGTCACAATTTAGATAGAAAATAGTTGTTTTCATTTGAAGTGCTGTTTAACCAGGTCTGTGGTTAGCAACCTGGCGTGTTTGTATTGTTATTAACAACCAGTTTAGATGAAACCAAGCACATCAGGCTGTGGTCGAGGCTTTCGACCTTTCATCTAACTCTGATCGAAAAAACAAGGAAAGTACAAATACAGCAGAACAAAAAAAACAAACAGGATGTGATGTATGAAGGCTCGAAAATCAATATTGAGAAAGATACAAAATAAAGATAGTTAATACAGGAGATATTTCAACATAAAATGAGAAAGTGAGAAAACAAATGATCCTGTTTTTATTTCAACTTCATCAAACAACATCAAACTAAGTTATCTGGGGTTGAGAACATAATATTTTCGTATGGATGTCGTTTCAAAGTTATTATCTCAACTGCAGCTGAGTATAATGACTTCAAGCTTTAGGCCTCGACCGCTAAACACCCAAACGGAGCGAGTGAAACAGATGGAGACTGTGTGTTTGTTACACTATGATCCCGATAACAGTAAATAAGCAGAAGATTCCCACTGTGTTTCCCAGCAGCCTCCAGCAGATCCCTGCTTCTCTGCACTCTCGCTGCTGCGGCTCATTTCTTCCAGGAACGATTAGACGATGATCAATCCTCTGACATTAAACTGTCGTCCTGCAGCTGCACGATAACAAACATATACACTTTCCTCTTCTGTTTTGCATGAATTTGATTCATCAAGTTTAGCAGGTTTAGGAGTTAAAACAATGGAGGCTCAGTGTGGAGGATGAGTTAGAGTCAATGTGGCGGCATGAAATGTGAGATGTGCAGGATCTCATATTGCTGTAAGTTGCATTTCAGTGGATTGAGCGGCTCTGCGAGGACTTAGCAGTAAAGTTTCTGTGAGGCAGAGACGAGTTTTGAGTTAAGTTCGGCATTCTGCGGCTTTTCTTCACTAACGAGCCAAAGAGGCAGACGAGTGTGAGCCTCATCAACGCTGTGAAAGCCTTTCTTCACTCCGCCCTGAATCCAATTCCTAAAGAAATGCAATTATGTCTGCACATTCAAAAGAAATGTGCAGAAACTGCAGAAACTGCTGCTGATGATGCTTAACAACGAGGCTGATTTATTCACAATATGTTTTTGTTTACTTGTTGTTTAAGGGGTAAATATTTACGCCCTGTCAACACTCAGGCAGATATTTTACAAAACAAACTTTTCCCTCTACGTTTGAGCCTCTCGTCGTGCAAACAGCATTTGTAGATGGAGATATTTTGTAAACCAGAGGGGAAAATAACCTCAGTAGCATCATGTTTTGTGACTTGCACACTGTTTGCAGCCATGCATTCATGCTCTACATGTAAAAAAAAACCTTCACATTGCACCAGGTAATTACACAGAAGCAGACGCAGCAAACTAAACTTATCTGAGAGCGGCTGAATGTGAGTAAACCTCGGCCGTTATCAATAGAGACGCAGCAGATCTCCCCTCGACTGCAGCATGACCACATTACTGATGCTAATGAAAGCAGTAATTAAATCTAATCTGTCTGAGAGGCCTGCCCTCAGTTCGTGGTAATGACTGCTCATTTTTCACGCCAAGCGCCTCGGGCTCCGAGGGACGTCTCTGCAGCGGGAAACGCCCACCGAGCTCGGCTCTGATTGGCTGCTCGCGTCTCTGGTCTTCGTCCACAGGGAGAAGTCTTGTGTTTGAAAACTAGATATGTTCTTTCAAGACTTCGGGGCAAGCAGGGTATTTTCACAAGAGGTTTAATTCTGAAGCCAAGACGTAAAAAACATGATTACAGGTTAGGGACATGCAGGAAACATAAAGTCAAAATGAAGTTTAACTTAACATGAGCAGGACCGTTTAAGTGAAAACTGGAACGGCAGAAAGTTCACAGGGTTCTTGAGGTTTCACTTGAACGACGACAGAAAACCAAAATATTGGATTCATGGAGGCATGAAAGCATAAATGGCTGTTTGTGATGCAGCAGGTGGGGAAATGGAAGGGAAATGGGATTCCCATCGCAGGTTTGATGACGAGTGCTGCGAGCGCTCAGGGTTTTAGTGAAGCCCCTTACCTTGCAGCTGAGTTTGCTGTTCTGAGAGCCATGCGAGGAGAAACAACAAGAGACGTCAGTCACGTCAGAGCACAGTCACACAAAAGAGGTTAGGGTTGGAAGTAGAAGAGAAAAGTTAGGGAAATTTTGTAGGAAAATCCAGAGTTCATGGTCACGTCCACGTCGTTTTTAATAATTTCTCACCGATATATCGAGCCCTCTCCTCCCTCCGCTCCTTGGCGAGCTTCTGTCGTTGCTCTGAGCTCATGGAATCTGTAGGGAAAAGAAAATACAGAGCGTTCAGTTATGACCACAGGGCAGAGGCAGAAAACCACAGAGGGAATATATTAAAATCTCATCTGGCCTGGGGACGAATGAGGATCCCCCAGGAGGAGGGAGGAGAGAGATCCCTGCAGGGGAGCAGGAAGTCTGGGCTACATCGCCTGAAGTACAGGTACGAGTGAGAGGTGCATCGGCCAATCACACACATGCAAGCTCACTTTCTGATGTGAATGCTGTATTCCTGCTGTAAAAGCTTTAGTTGCACTGTGCATGTTTCCTAAAGTCCCTGCTGCCTCTAACCTCCATCAGCTCATTCTGTCTCTTCATCCAATCACAACCTGACACGCTCAGCTTGAGCCAATCACAAACTGCTTTAAACTAACTCAGGGTTAAAGAGTCGATTCAACCAAATCATAAAAAACAAGTCCTCCTGTAGAAAGAGGTTCCAGTGAAAAACCATTTACAGAATAATATGAGACAATGTTTCTGAGACTTTTCCTGCTGCAGACTCTTTTTTTAAAGATTCGATTGACTCAAACGTGGAAATATGAAACCAAAATGTCCTCGTTAATCTTTTCATGTGTCAGAACTGAGCCTGTGACATGTTACAGATGTATAAACGAGACCCTTTTTAAATCAGGACATGGAGGACAGAATGCCAGAGGAAGGTTTAATTCAGTCATTGATTCAGTTTCAAGGTCAGTGCAGCCCCCCACCCACATGTGTATCTCAGCTGTGACCGTTTCATCCACTTTTCAGCCGTCCTCCTCTGCACTGATAACGAGGATGAATCCCGACGGGCTGTGACAGACACACTGGTGCAACACGAGGATTTGTGTTGCTTAACCTTCCTTAAAAAACGTCTGTGAAAAGCCCCGACTGAGGAGCCGCACACGCCCACACCGATGCAAACCAGGACCCCCTGGGGAGCTGGCTGAACCTCGTCTCCTTTTGTGTTTCTTCTTCGCGCTATGTAATATGCATGCCGTGTGTTTCTCGACCAATCACAGAGGGCCGTGCGGCACTTCAGTCTCCATGGCAACCCCTCCCTCCCCACCTCTCGGAGAGTTTCCTGCACGGCTTCGAGTCTGGACGATACGCAGACGCTGTGAAGTGCGGAGGGAAATAAATCTCACTGGCCTGGAGGGTCAGTTAATGCACCAGTACATCCCCCCACCCCCCCATCCCCACCACCAGCACGTCTCCCTCCACACTTTACAAATGACGGTTTGGCTTTCGGCCACAACCATCTGTCTGAAGGAATAACTCAATCTACATCGAAATATCTATTACAATGAATAATTTAATATACTATATCAAATCAGAAGGATAAATGTTCCCTGTCTTCATCACCAGTGTCCTTTTGTCTTTCATACTTTAAACCCTGATACCTTGAATGTAGGAGACAATGTTTGTTCATAGGAGCGTTGTACCTTTCTTGGGCTGCGGGCTGGTGCCCGGCGTGGAAGGCCTGACATCCGTCTTGGAGGAGGACACATCTGTCCTGGTCTCGGTTTGGGGGCTGGACTCTGATTTAGGGGAGAGGTCTGTGACGGCCGAGTCGTCTGGGGTCAGGACATCTTTCACCAGAGACTTGTCTCCGCTCTGGATGGACTGAGGGTCGGTCTGCAGGGGCAGAGCTGCAGGACACAAACAGAAAGTGACAGATTGATTAACACAATAATCCGGAGAATCTATGTATCTGCTTCCTCCTGTCACCGATGCTCAATGTCTAATTCATGACGTCTTACTCTGGTGTCACGTATCATTTTCTACCTCCACTGCTGACACACTATAAACCTGTAGCACCCAAAGTGGCTTCATTAGCACAACCCTCACGCCTCTTTAGAAATCATTAACGTCTCTTTCACACGTTATTCACACACATCTGTCGACGCTTCACTTCCTTCCCTGAAGATCTGAATCCTCCCGTCGACAGCGTCAAACACATCAGCGGCAGGAGAGATGAAAAGCAGGGGGAACAAATCTACATCTGAAATATGACGTGTAGCCGTAGCAACAGATTGAAAGTAAAAATAAATAAGTGACTCAGACACATATTGATTTTTCCTGCAGGGGGAGATAAAAACACTTGAGATGGAGATATCATGGGGATAATTATTGCTGGATTTGACTAATGATCCTGAAGCGATCTATGAATCCCCCCCGACGTCCCTGAGAGGCAGGAAGTGCTCCACATGAGGACTTTGTGAGATTGTCAGTGTGTGTGGAGAATATAGTCGACCTCTAACTCAACATTAACCCTTGTGAAAATCCTTTAAAGTGATAGTAAGTAAAAACAACAACATAGTTTCTGGTTTCTGCTCATCCCCCAGTTGATAATCTGTCTTTTTCTCTGTTTTATATCATTGTGAACTGGAGATCTTTGGATTTTGAGTCTGTCGGGAAACTGACGATTTTATAGACTGAACTTTGAAAAGTTGTTTAAACTGCAAACCTTTAACCAATAAACATCACCACATTTATTGATGAAAACAATATGTACGGTGATAAGTGATTTTATACACATTGCTCTCCCAAAACGCACAATTTTACCCAATGTAGACAAATTATATAATAGTAATAGTTGAAAAAGCTCCTCTAGAACAGGCTCTGTGTTTTTAAGGCTCTGAAACATCATCAGACTATATTTAACTGTAACATCCTGATATTCAATCGACAAAATAATAATTATCAGCTTAACTGAAAATGCTCATTAGCTGCAGATTTACTCTCATGTTTCCGTCAAAGTTAGTATCTTGTATCCTTTAAAAACTTCCACCCGGTCATGAGGCCAGACTTCCTGACCTCCGACCTTTACAAAGGATGACAAAGAGTTTGCAGAACGCCACAGAACACTTCCTGTTTTAATCCCCGCTTGGACTTTGTCCTCACACTCGGCCGCCCTGCTGACACCGTCACTGAATTCTCCAGCTCAGCTGCTGCTCGTCCGAGTCGCTCTCTCTCTCTCTCTGTGTGTGACTGTCACACTGAAGAAGTCGGTGACAAACTGCAGTGACGCATGGGGGAGGACGGGGAGGCTGAAGGAGCAGGAAGGAAGAGAGGGGGACAATCTGTGCTCCTCCACAAGGACACGTACAGAGCGAGAGGAGAGATTTACAGAGAGAGAGAGGGGAGCCGGCGGACAATGAGAGGGGGGGGAAAGATGGTGCGACAGGCTTGTCTGTGTAATCACAGGAGGAGGAGGAGGAGGAGGAGACAAAAACGAGGAGAGATAAAGTCAGGAACAGGAGGGACGGAGCTGTAGAAGTGAGGAGCCGGTAGCTCAGAGATAAGGAGGTGAGGGGCCAGAGGACAGATGGAGCGTGATGTTCTCCTCAGTCCCGTCCAGACTCTCACCGAAACCACTAAATCACAGATTAACACTGGGCTCTTCTCCAACTGCTCCCACTGTACTTCAGCACAGAGGCCGAATGCACAGGCTGCAACCACAGAATACTGATGGAGGAATAATAGGACGTGAATTAGGACCTCGTGTGTGTGTGTTTGGATTAAAGAGCAACTTCAACAACAAAGGTGCAGGATCATGTCGAGACAGGACAGAGCTGCTTCTACCTGATGTTGATAAAAAAAAGGATTTGGTAAAAAGAGGATTGCACTGGAGGAGATTCCTCGTTCACCGAGTCCGGCTGCAGTTTACCGGCCTTATATGGCTTCGAGAGAACGGATAAGATGCCAATAGAAGGAGCGATCACTTTAATTCCTCAACTTTGAAAAGGTAAAAACACAGGATTGTTGTTTGAAGTCAAAAGTTTAAAGAAAAAGAGGTGCAAGATAACACTGTCTGGAAAAGTTGAGAATCAAGATTTTTAAGATGCTTGATTGTCCCTGAACTGCTGCAGACAACAGCACAACAAAACAACGACCTTTCTGAGATGTAGAAAACGGTTTGCAAATATTAGAAATAAAATAAAAGTACTGTCGCCTCACAGAAAGAAGGTTCCTGGTTCAAATCCCAGGGTCTTTCTGTGTAGGGGTTTCTCCAGCTTCTGTCTTTCCGCCTCTCCCCCAATGTCAACTGGGTTTGGCTCCAGAAACCAAGACAGAAGATAAGATCCCTGCACGAACAATGTTTAGGTTGCAGGGTTCACTCGAACTAGTTATTACCATAAGTACAGCACGGGGGTGTGGAGGTTATGTGGTTAAATCCCTAACAGCTCTTTAGGAGACAAGTGATGACAGAGGTTGTGTTAACTCACGGAGTAAAAATCAGAAAGAAGAAGTTACATCTTTCCCTGTGTTACAAATTGAATTAATCAGCAATAAAACACAGACCTGTAGTTAACGAACATCATCTGTACGATCAATAATAGATGATGTACACAGAGACACAGCTGGTGAGTGAAAAACTAAATGAAACAGGAAGTGAGAGTTCAGTCCAGACGGGTCGTCACATGTTTGACATTTTCTTCACTGTCCAACTAATCCAGTGATAATGCTAATAGCGAATTTGGTGGTAACCGAATACAGGTTTAAATACATGGAGCTCAGGTTGTGGCAGCTCACTGAGTCCATGGTAAGATTATACCTCATGTGAATATCACGGACATTACCGATGTCTGCAACTGCTCCTGAAAACCAAAGGTGAAATATAAGGCCTTCATTGAAATATGCAAATATGCAGCTTTAGCATTCATGAGAATAGAAGCTCCTGCAGCGACTGAAATATTCACACCGGCTTTCAAAGATACATGTTCGAGTGCATCGCACCTGATCAGCCATTCACGCGACACAGAAACAGAACTGCGGCCCGATGTTTCGCCCGTCGCTCCCTCGGCTCCTCGAACCCGCCGCAGCCATCTCAGGTTTCTGTGCCACTGTGACAGGTTTATAAATAGCGATAAGCGCCGTACTGAGAATGTCGGCCATAAAAGGGGCTGGTTCCTGTCGAGCCACCTCGGGGACGACGCAGTCACCACAAACCGCAGCATGTGGGACACCAGGCTGACGGCAGGTTCATTCTGTCTGTGTGTGATGGAGGTGGTGACCTGCCAAACTGAAGGTCACGTTCAATTTCAATCCCAGTGATGGTCTGAATGTTCGTTGTACAAGAGAAACAAAAGCTCAGTTCCCTTTCCAGGCTGAGGGAGAGTGGGGAGGCTTGTGATTGTTATTGTGCTTCAGTGAGTGATGCTTGAAGGCGTCGCCTCCGGGGATTTAATGTTTGAACAATAAGGACGTTCAGTTTCCTGGTTGTAAAACAGAATTAACAAAATGAACGGGATAATCCATTTCACCATTCGAAGGGATGGACTACTTTATTTTCACACACTGACGTCAGATTCACGCCCGTCTACAAACTAATCAATCCCAGGTTTAGGTAGATCCACGCCCCACGTGTGTGATGAGGACAGAGCTCCACCTTTCAGGGACGTTGGGGGTGACTGATTTATTTCTCTCCCTTACTCAAGTTTCTGTTTTTCCCTCAAAACGCCCAAAAGAAAGTTTCAAAAGAACCGTTCCGAAGCTGCATGACTGGTCTGAGGTCATGTTGGAACTGGCCATGTGACTGGGAGGCTGCTGCAGACCATCGCTGAAGGTGGTTTAACACAAATTCAACTGTATTGTCAACACTTTCAACCATCACATGTACAAGTGCCTCATGACGTGAACACGTACGAGCTGCAGACACTGACATCATTTCCAAAACCATTCAGATCATATGACTTGAGCGCAGCACAAGTTCATTATATATTGTAATATTTGGTAGATAACAAAGTTGATAAGTCCAATATTACCACAGCGTCAAACTATCATCGCCTGTTTACATGTGGGATCTGTTCATTTAGGATATAACCTTTAACCCCGTTCTGTAGTATTAAGAAGTTACAATTGGATAATTGTGGGTTCAGCAAAAATATAATAGCTGACAATCTCTTTAATTAGTCTTTTTGGAAGGAGGGGGGGGGTGGGGTGCAGTGCCTCATGTGAAGCAGGTCACACTATTGTTTGAAGAAATGTGCATGAGAGTGGGAAAACGTGTGTGTGTGTGTGTGAGAGGATGAGACATGTTGGATCTGGGTCAGGCCAACCTCAGGAATCTCTGGCATCCACACTTCCCTCACACATGTTCCTGCAGCACATGTGTGTCTTTTGTGTGTGTGTCTGCGTCATGTGCACGTCCACAAAGAGGAAAAGATCACAGCACTGTGTGTGTGTGGTCAAAGCAAACAGGATCGAATTGACCCACTTTCTGCGGGAGATTTGCAATATTACCACCAAAAACTGTGTCAGGAGCACATGTCCCCTCGATTGGACGCCTCCTCCACCGCTTCAAGTGTGGATAGAAGGAAAAAAAACGGAAATGCTCTGAGGCATTTGTGCCGCAGGAAAAAGGAGAGGAAGAACATTCCTGAGAGTTTGTTGCAACAAAAGCCAAAACACACGCCTCTAGTTTGGGTGCAGGGAGAGCTGGGTGTGTGTGTGCAATGTAAATATGATAGTTTTCCCATTAATAAGGATTAAGACGATATCACAGCATCATAGCGTGACGCAGCAAAATATGTCAACAACACAAACGGTCACCGAGGCCAGAAGGAAAACTTCAGGCCTCGGTGACAAATGCTGCACGAAGCTTGAGAGCCGAGCGACAGCTGTGTTTACGATGAGCTCCAGGTTGAAGCAGCAGCAACAGGCAGAGCTACTAATCACTGTCAGAGGGAGAAACCAGCCTGGTCTGTGATTAAAGAAGAGAGAAAACCTTTCTTTCAAAGCTTCATGACAGAGTCGGTGTTTTTCTCTTTAATCTTGCAGTGAAAAGCCAGAAGTGAACTGACCGTCGGCTGAGTGACGTCACTCCGAGGCCCCCGTCACATTTTCCAGCCTCACACGGGACGTTTGAAAAGACGAACGAGGCAGATTCACCGGAGAAGATCTCAGTGCTGTTTGAAACACTGTGAATTCACTCCATTCAGCCTCATGCAACAGGAGCTCAGACTGTTTCTACAGAGACATAGCAGGTTTTGTATAAGAGCTAAAGCAGATTGAGTCAGGATGGTGAGTGCAAGAGCGACCGGATCTTACTCCTCTGCAGACCTCCGGGCTCTCCGAAGCTTTTAACCACAGAAGAAGTGGGTTACCCAGTCACAAAGAGATAAAACAGAGCCAAGCATGAATCATAGAAAGACAAATCTATTATTCACGTTTTCCTTCTCTTCGCTACTCTGGCGCTCGAGGTTGATACTAAAAATAAGGTCAGAGGTTGTGCAGCCAGAAAGGAAAGAGAGAAGTGTTTTCAAGCCGCCGAGAGAGACAGAGAGAAAATAGCTGAGGCGTAGTTTGTTGTGACTGAGGCCGAACTCAGGGAGTTACTTCCTCAGCCGGGACGTCATCCTCACATCTCCAACAACACAGCGACACACATGATGTAAATAAGTGAGCATAAAGCGAGTCTAAACTCAGGTGTCATCAATACTCGGTAAACTGAGAAAAAAGAAAGGTTTGAAAGAGAGATATTAATAGAGAGGAAGTCACAGAAACAAAATGTCAGTTACATAAAAGTGAAACAAAAGAGAGAAACAGGAAGCAAACACAGATCTGTGGAGCCAGAGAGTTACCGCAGCTGATCTGAGTCCTGTTTATCTGTTTATCTGTCTCACTGCCGACCGACAGCCTCTCAGACACTAACTGCATCAACGTCCGCAAGGAAATTATCTTTATGTCCTTCCAAAGCAAACACTCCCCTAATTACATCTTCTTTACTTTCAATCCTTTTCATTCCTGTTTTCCGAGATGAGCTCTTGAGATGTGGCCGAGCAGACAGAACGAACTCCTGCCCCTTTTCCACTCGTCAAAAACCACCAGTCCCATCTGGCTTTTGTCTGCAATGGAAATGGAAACAATCGGCATTTACTCCTGCGTCAAAATGACTTTGCAGTCCATGGGTTTCTATCTGCTCCGACTGGCAGTGGTAGAAACATGATAAAATAATCAATTTCTTTCTTCTTCTTTATTTTGGCAGTCTAGTCCAATGCAAAGTTATGACTTGTGTTGAACTTCCGGGCATAGACGCGCAAACAGCCATGAACGTTTGTGTATTTGTTGTTAAATGCATCACTAGCTCAGTGAAAGGCAAACTCCTCTACTCTCAATGGGGAAGGAGTCAATCGTCTTTTGGTGTCAAATATAGCTGTAAAAGTTTTAAAGTTGCTCCAGATTTTTTAGCGAAACCAAAGTTTTGATCGTCTTTTTCGTGATGGAAAGTTAATGGATGGAATCAACACACGCGCACACAGAGCACAGCTGCACCAGCTCACTGTCGGGCTCATTAAATAGGGCATAACTGTATCTGGCTGACTCATGTTGACCCGGCAGCCGGCTGAGCTGTGATGATGGACTAAGTTTAATCTGAGCCGGGGTCTGGTTTCACAGCAGCTCGACACATGACACAGTGAAACCTGGTTAGAGCAGATAAATACACGTCTTTATGTCCACGACACTGATATTCAGAGCAGACAGATATTAAAATTAGAGCTGATGTGATCGAAAAACTTTCATTTATTATTGTAAACGGAACAAGTTATGCTTCTCTTGAATTATTATAATTCAGCAATATAAATCTTTTAGTGATGAAAATGCAGGTTGAAAAAATATCTATAATGTGATATATATTTATGAACGTTGATTTTAGATCTTATGTCAACATCTTTGTCCTTTTCGTGAGGTACAAATAAAACCTCGGTTGAATTAATCCTTTCTTTCATTTCATGAATAATATGAAGAAGAGGATTTGTACCTTCACTCACGAAAGCAACGTGCACTGTGTCGGTTTTAGCTTGAAAATAACCAGGAGCTGTGTAACCTGGACTGAAAGCCTTCATGTCGAATTCAGCTCGAGGTAAACCTGAGTGGCATTTGTGCTGCCCCCTGGTTTTCATCTTCCATCCCGGAGACGAGGCTTTCAAGGACCATTTCGGGGGGGGGACCGTGAGAGCCGGACGAGCTGCGAGCTGGGACGCCGCGGCTCGGGTCACGCATGAAGCAGTGTGGCGTCCCTGTGAGGAGACTGCAGAGGTCGTCAATCGACTGGCGCAGCAGAGGACGCCGCGTTTTTTACTGCTGCTCATCTGCAGCTCAAACATATTTGCGAGGAAAGAAACATGTGGCTCAGCACATGACGACGGATCCTTACACAACCAACAGTCTCTCTCTCTCTCTCTGTGTGTGTGTTCGGGAACAATGGGTCAGATCTGTTTTCAGTCAAGATGGCCGATGTGTCCGTCTGTGTTGTCGTCCTGCCTCCGAGACGGAATTAGGATGCAGTTGTGTTGTCGGTTAAGAGCAAACATCCGACATCATCTCTGCTCTGATATTAGAGCCTGTGGGTCCTGTGACAGAGCAGTCGTGTAGCGAGTGACATGTGTTTATGTGCGAGAGGGCGGCTGCGTCTGCGATTCCCCCCCGAGGTTGAAGAGACACTCCAACAAAAACATCCAGGACATGTTGCAAGGCCACAGGAGGAGAGAACCAAACGCTGAACGTCTGTGAAGCTTAAATAACAAGTCCTGCTATTTCCGTGAATTCTTTTCTAGAATAATATCAGACATGTTTATGCATCTTCTCCTTCAAATGAAGAAAACTGAGCTCACGAGGCCTCATCTGCAGCAACAAAGCAAAGAACTACGGTTTATCAATAAACATGAATCCAGCTGCATTAATATTGATGAATTAAACTTCAATTAAAAGTCAATCCGAACTGGGTGAGCAGCAGAATAAGGGAAGAGAAGACAGGGGCCTCTGGGTGAAAGGCCCCGAGGACACGATCAATACTCTCAGCTCTGTCTACGACATCAAAGGGGAATTTTTCAGGTTGTATATTAAAGACGGTGAAGTGGTCAACAGCGTCACAGGAAGGAGGTTCTGGGTTTGAACTTGATGTCCGACCAAGGTCTTGTTTACATCTGCGTTTGTTTGTTTGTTTGTGACCAAGATTACACAGAAACTACTAAACGGATTACTATGAAACTTGGTGGAGGGATACGGTATTAGTCAGGAAAGAAGCCATTCAATTTTGTTTTCACTTTTTTTGTGAATTTCTCAGGAAATAATGCAGAGATCAGAGAATAAGGTGATAAAGTTGTCCTTCTAGTTCGGTAGATGCTTTTATCCAAAGCCACTTAAAACTGTGATGTTCACGCGAAGCCTTTTCTGCCAGAAATGACGAGAAACAAGCGCTTGCTCATACTGCTTCATCAACATCTGAAGAAATGAGCGTACGTCTGCTTCCAGTTCCTCCCATGACTCCCCCTGCATTAGCTGTAAATGCTCACAGATGTGTAGGTGTTGGTAAAATGTGTTGCAACACTTCCCGTTAGGACCAAACTGTGCCTCACACCGTTCGCTAACAGGATTACGCCGCGAACGGGATTATCAATATCAATGACTTCTCCTTTTTTTGAATGCCGGATACAAAGGGGAAACATGACTAATCTGTGTATAAGCTTCTCAGGAAGCAGCGGCCTTCTCCTCCTCCTTCGTACGCAGCGGCAGATTGGAGCATTTCCTCTGCTTTCCTGTGCAAGCCTTCGTCGTCATGGCTGATTTATGGCATCTGGTCACAGGGGCCGCTGACGAGGAGGGGAGAGCGCTGTGGTCTGCTCCGTCTCCTCCTTCTTCTTCTTCTTCTTCTTCGTCTTCTTCAACAATCCACAATAACGAGTCTAAACCTCGATTCTCAGAGTCATTCTAGTCGGCCCCGGCCCCGCCCGGCCCTCAGTTTCCACCAGTACAAGCACTGGAGTCCCCCACCCTCAGGCCATGGATGAGACACAGTTGGCAGAGCTGCGAGAACTTGAGCTGCGACTGACTGTGGGAGATGAGAGGAGCTTTGTCTTCTGGGATTCTGAGTTTTCCCTCTTGCTACACCGGAGTAAAAACTCTGTGGTGATTCCGACACAACGATTAGTTCATTAATCACTTGGTTGAACAGAGAAAGCTAATTAATCAACAACTGTCTTCAAAAAAATCTCGTTCCAGTGAGTATTTACTGCTTTTATATAATTGTAAATTGAATATAACAGCATTACAAGCTATTTGTTCTGTGCTTAAACACAATTAAACATTTAACTGGATAATAGAGAAAAAGAATCAGCAGATTAATAACTAATAAAAGACGTGTGAGTAACTCAGCTTAAAGGCTGTGAACCTCACACCGAGCTTACTTTTCTTTTCTGAGTTAAATAGATGAGGATGACTAATGAGGAAGGTTTCTTGGCCCAAATCTGCGTTTCCAGGCCGGCTGCGATGCGGAGGGTGTGCCAAGAACATAACGTCAGCATGACTGGGGAAAGTCGGGAGGCCACAGAGAGTCCACGTCTCATGATTACTTCCACAGAGGAGCCTTCAACTCCGAATTCTTTAGAGAAACAAGGGCCGGGAAAAAAGTTGGGTGGCTCCACCGGAGATATCAGGAAAAAGAAGGAACGTATAGAAGCACAAACGGCGGATTGTCCCAGGGAAGGAAGCCGCTGCCACTCCTATTGTGAGCCGCTAACACAGAGTCTTTGAACATGTCATGTCATGGGGAGGCTTGGTTTGACTCCAGCAGTCGCCAGGGAAGAAAGAAAGGAAGCCACTAGCTGTGTTTTCCTCAAATACTGCGAGTTGCTCAGAGTCGGAAACACCAGCAGGCACAGAACCGGCCTCTGATTAAATGGCGTAATGTCGCTGATTGACTGGTTTCAGGGGATGTGGGGGACGAGAGGACGGATGAGGTCAGGGGGGATAGACCTCCATAAATGAATGTTACATGGGATTATAATCCATCGTCACAGCTCTTGTTCCCTTCACTTCCTTTATTTTCTTTGCCTTTCTTTGCAGAGAATGAGACTGAGGAGTCAGAGAGAAGGAATGTTTCTGTTGATCTAACGCCCCTGCCTTGTTCGGCGTCGAGCATTCCTGTCACATGTTGATCGACCCTGCTGCCGGAGCTCTCTCTCCCCTCTCTCCGGGCCGACGAACCAAAACATGCCTTGTCTTTCAGCTGAGGTTGCTAATTGACGGAGGAGGGGGGGGGGGGTTGGTTTGTCTGCTCCGGAACAATACGACCTTGTTGAGATTTTCAATAAAGAGGAGTGAGCAGAAAAGTCTCCAGATTATATTGGGTTCGGAGCTTCACATCTGACAAACACCCACGAGACATCCCGTTGCTCTAACAACCACAATAATCCTTCATCAAATATGACAACATATATATTTAAATGCCCAGAACCTCACAATTCTACCAATGCAAACCACTTTATGACCCCGATATAAATCATCTTATCTTCACATGCTTGTAAACTGAAAATCTTTGCCTTTCTCACTGTTTGTCAGGTAAAACGAGCCCCGAGGTCACGTTCTAGTTACGAGCAATCGTGAACTCAACAGTAAACTCCAGTGTTCTCCTTCATCGTGACTGTAACCGAGAGGAAACTAGAACAGGAACCATTTTTATTCCCTTTATTGTCAATGCATATGGCCTCTAACTCCCAGCATCCACTGGGCTTTGGCTGCTATTCTTCCTCTTGCAACCACCAGTGTTGGTACAGACACCCCCACATGCAGCGATCGAGCGAGCGAGCGTCATGGCAGCGTGGCAGAAATGAAAAACTGCTGCAGACGTTTCTCCTTCCATCCACTGCTGCACATGTCGAGTAGAAGCGGTGGGGGAGGGCTGATCAGAAAGTCACCTTCTACCATTTGCACACAGGTCAACATGGGATGTACTGTATATGTATGTATGATGGAGGGGTAGCGCATGAGGCTAATTTAAAGGATGTCATTGCAAATGAATGAGCCCGAGTGAGCTCTTACAAGAAACTGCAATTCCATTCAATCCAGAATCCAGAGAAAAACAACTGGAACCACTTTTATAATCCAGATCATCAGACACTCCACTGACATTTAGAATATTTATGATACTGGAGAGAAATCAGGACAAGACACACTGAATTGTGTTTCACAGTCTTTTCCAGGCAAACAACAAATCAGTGCGCCATCATATCTCAGGCACCTCTTTGAAAACTGATGTTGTCATATGAGCAGAACAAGAGGACATCAGCTGCCCCATTATGAGGATTTCACTGAAATGAAATGTTCTCTGCAGTACGGCTGGGAAATAAAACTGAATATTATAATCATCGCTATCTGATTTTGATCAATAGCAACATAACAAAGGTTTGAAATATATCAATATATTGCTTATGCGTTGGGGAAGCACAGTGCTCATTGATCCACCTCATTATCTGCTCATAGAGAAGAGTTTAAATCCTACAACCTTCACTCAGGAGCAAGAACCAGACTGTAAATAACAATGTGACGTTTATCACTGGATCAGCTGCAGAGAGGCTGGGATGTGTGAGGGGGCACCAGCTGGAAACATCTGCATGCAGCTGCCTTAGTGCTCTCGAGCAAGCTACCAGGAGGAGACCACTCTCCTGGGATGTGTTGCAGTAGGAGTAAGAGTCAGCTGCACCACCAGCTCTGCCCTGGTTGTGCATATGTGGGCCATTTCCACCCCCCCACTGACGTGTTGGGTAATGGAGACCACAGCTCCGGTGCAGCAGCGGTTCCAGGCTGTGCTGCGGACAGGAGGCGCCTGTTAGAGACGCACACAGGCGGCCACAGTCCGCTGCTGCTGCCGCTGCTGCTGCTGTGGAGGAATCTCAGCCTGGACCCACACACATCCTGTTCTCACCCCATTTGCTCAGGGGAGGAAACTGACATCACAGCAGCTGCTCGGGATGTAAAAAAACCCCTCAGATCATCCTTTTATTTCTAATGATCAATACTCACATTTGTCTGTCAGTGTCAGCTTCTCCTCCAGTTTAGTGCCCAGCTCCTTATAATCCATCGTGTCCATTCAGGTCGCTGTCACATTCCTCAGAGTGGGAGAGAGATGAAACTCCCCGGTACAGATCTGCCCCAAACACGCCCTGGGTAAATCCAGCCGAAAAATAAAAGAAAAAAGAAGAAGAAGAAGAAGAAGTGACCAGGAGGAAATTTGTGGGAATAAAAAGAGGAGTAAAACACCAGGATCCCGAGAGGAGGCGGAGAGGAGGAATGTGAGAGAGGATCAATAAAGAAAAGCGGTGTCTGATTATTAAATAGTGATAGAGACAGAGAGGAGGTTCAGTGCGGCGGGTCCACAGGTCTCCAGTGGAAAATCTACAGTGTGAGAATAAAAAAGGTTCAGATTTCTGTCAGCGAGGTCAAGCTGCAGAGAGTGGGGACTCACACTTCCGGCCAGAGGCTTTAGAAATAAAATAAAGTAGTGGGGGGGAAAGAAATTGTGGGTCCATATGGGTCAATATATTTCAATATAATGTGAAATATTTAAATTACTGTATCATGTGCAATATCCCACATAACCTCTTCTTTACATTTCATTTCTACTTACTTGCCACTGTAGTTCTCATTTCTATTGCTATCTATTGACAGGTGCTGTAAAATAAAAACAAGGTGTATACTGAGAGAGCGCAATAATCTGTATACACTTAATTTTATTTTAACAATTCACTTATACATAATTACTTTTAACGTCACTTGTATCTTAAACTGAATTCATTCACTCATTTGTGCTCGACAAATCTTTATATATTCCTGTATTTACTTAGTATATTAAATATACATACACTTGTACGACATAACATATTTGACCTTATCTCTGTTTTTTATTTTTTAATTCATCCCACCAGAACCAGAACCCGTACAAAAACAAAACTAAATCCCCAAACAACGAGTTACTATTCCCATTGACTTTGTTCATTATTAATTATGAATCATGTTTAATCACGTTTAATTTAAAGTGTTCCAGATTGCCCACATTCTTTTAGTCTTTTAACAACTGCATTTTATTCTGAAGGCGAGCTTGCTTGATTTCCGGTTGTAGTCTCTTTGTACTTGACGCTGCTGAGCTCGGACAACCGGACTGTACCAACTGGGTGGAAGGGAAGAAACTCACTTACCCAGAAAACACCGGGTCGGATAATCGATTAAAGACGAATTCAACACGTCAAACACGAATCAAATCATTCATCTACAGTCTCTCATTAGTTTTACTGACAGTAACAGAACAGCTGTGTCCTGTTTCCTCTTCACTCCTGAACCCCGTGAATGGTTTGATCCATCAGATGATTTCCAGCAGCTGCAGAAGTGAATCTGTCACAACAGAGTATTCATCACACTGTATGGGTCATTACTGCAGTTTTATACACAGTTTATTGCAGTAATAATACTCATCTACTTCATGCATAAAACATCTATGTGGTGGAAAGTAACTAAGTATATTTACTCAAGTAGGCAAGTACAAATCAGATGTACATGAACTTGAGTATCTGCATACTATACCACTGCACTTCAAGGATAAATAATGTACTTATATGAGATCTTTATTTACTTTATAAAGTATTTATTATGTAGTAATAATAGCATGTTTTAATTGGGGTTTGCACAAAAAATATATGAAACACTCTATGATTTAACCACATTTCTCATATATAAAAAGAGAGAGGACATGATCTGCCCTTGTGAATTGGTGATGACACGCTGATTAACATTTGATGCGACCTTGCTGCCCCTGCAGGAGACAGAGCAGGTCCACGAGGACATTGACTGTCCAGTCTGATAAAGTCTGATCTGATAAAACGTGAATGAGAAGGAGGGAGATAAGAGATAAGAGGAACAACCCCCCTTCCCAGAAATCCATTTATGACACCATGACGGTATTAAACACTTTTTTAATTATAATAATTCCATCAAAATACAGTTTCTTACTCTGTGAATACTTGACAATTAATGTATATGCTGGATATCTGTTATAACACATTTACAGTGATTATTTCCCCAAACTAATGTTGAATATGACGTCGTCTCTCACACTAGAAGATAGAGAAGGAGCTGAGTGGGAGTATCATTCATTTTTTAAAAGAGGCCTTTTATAAATAGTCTGACCACCAAGTTTTTTCTGTCCTTTTTTGACCATTAACATAAACAATTCAGATTAATTATAGATGAGATCATCATCATCTTTTTCCTTGACTCTGAAGGACATAAAGACGTGTTCGAGAAGAAGAAGGATCATTTCATTAACGCTCGTTATGACGCTCTTCTTTAAAACATGCATAGAGGCCAAATGTATGTGAGTGTTGGCAGAGAGATAAAATATGCATGACCCACTTAGCCTGGTGAAGACACTGAGGGCTGCAGCTGATGTTATAGAGACCTGCAGAATATATACTGTGATAAATACAACGCTTTACTCCTAAAGATTTCTGCCTAACATTAAACAGACTGTTGAGACATCTGGATTTTCATTCCTCTTAAAAATGTATCTTCTGCCAATCAATCCACTGGTCGCTCTGCAACACACACTAAAGAAAAGAGAAGCTCCATTAGGGCTAAAGGATGGAGCTGAACTGCTGGTGGTGTGTGTCTGTGTGTGTCTCTGTGTGTGTGTGTGTGTGTGTGTGTGTGTGTTAACCATGCAGGGACTGGCTCTGTCGTTCAGCCTGCATGGACTCTCAGTTATAAATGATGTGTTAAGGCAGTAATGGGATTTGGAAAAGCAGGGACTGGAAATGCAATCCAGTGGTAGAGAGGGGAAGGGCCGGGAGCGTTCAATAAAACTCTGCTATCGTGTTCATCTGCATCAACAGCCTCCGTCTCTCTTTCCCAAGACACACCAGACTTAAAGACTGTTTCCATTTTACAGCTGTCTCCTTCGATCCATCCCTGTATTTCTCACTGGAAACCGGTGTTTGTTTGTTCTTGTAAACTCTCCTGCTCCAGATCATGTGTTCGGGGCATGGGGTTTGTATTTTTTAAGGCTTTAACCTCGAAATCAAAATTAATGATCTAATTTATCGCAGCGTGTCTTCATCAGTGAACAGACTCTTTGTTGCACTGATGATGGTTTTCATGCACAGATGAAATAATAAACAGACTTCATCTTTAGTTAAACTCCCTTCAGGCTCCATAAAGCTGCAGTGTCACCGAGGATAAATTATGATGGACACACAGATTATTAGAATCCTCAAATGTCCTTCCGTGTTCTTTTCGATGTACCCTCGTGTTCAGACTCTCCAGGATTCCAAAAATACACCACGCGTCTTTGAACGACTTGAAACTGCAGCAGAACAAATTCTGCCAGTGAATCCACTGATGCATTGCCAAGCAACAGGCATAAGCTCGAGTTGACGTGATTGGCTCGTCGCTCCGATGCAGCATCATTTCAGCCAAACTGTGAATAAGTAGGGAATTTCTAATTGGCCAAGATCAACAGGCGACTGATTCAATGAGCCTGTGGTCCTAAACAAAGAGCTTTCTGAGCCAGATCCTTCGAGTGAGACGTGCCCACACTCGTCTGCACCTGAGCGAGACATGCGGGGGTGCAGGGAGCCTCCCATAAACCCACAGAGGCATGTAGTTAATTGCCCCTCCGACACAGGACCACAAAAGCAACAGCAAAACCAAAAAACCCTGCAGTTGCACTCCAAACATTTGTCTGGATCCTCCCTCTGCGTTCGACCGGAGGGGAAGGAGCAGAATTCTGCAAACAGAGGAGTTATAAAATGTTCTTTCATTGTATAAAAACCCCCACTTGTGCACAATGGTTTGGTTTTACAGGGCGAGCGCACACATATTTGGAGAGAACACTGCTGAAGTCAGAGTCTGAATATAACTACAGCTGCTACTGTGGAGGAGTCAGGCTCGTCTGCAGTTGTTGTCGAGAGCCGAGCTGGAGAGAGGGGAAAAAAAAAAAT
The DNA here is from genome assembly GCF_022539355.2 of Hippoglossus stenolepis. Taxonomy (NCBI): domain Eukaryota; kingdom Metazoa; phylum Chordata; class Actinopteri; order Pleuronectiformes; family Pleuronectidae; genus Hippoglossus; species Hippoglossus stenolepis. The sequence continues at coordinate 4,790,516 of NC_061499.1, forward strand.
CTCCACCTGATTTTCTTGTGAGCAGATGACACTGTTGATCGCATCCTCGGCAGTCGGAGAGAAGCACGAGGCATAAATAACAACTCGCCGTTGTTTCCACCGAGCAGACATGTCGGCCTGAAATTCATTTCCACGTTAGGGTTAGGGTTATGCCCGCGTCAGTCAGAGTTTTTGTTTCAGCTTTGCACAGTTGAACACTTCTCTCCGAGCGGAAGTTCAACATTCTGTGAAATTCGTTTATTCGCTTTCTGCCTCAGTTAAGTGAGAAGATAAAACTGGCACATCTGTGTGCAGGCTGTTAGCAACTCCACTTCCTCCGAGTCAAAGAATGAGGCCAAAACATCCCTCACATGGCTGCTGCCATCTTTTGATTCTGACAGGAGTCTGTGCAGTTGTGATCGTGGAGTGTCGCCTCAGGAAGATGTTTCATTACTTTATCCCCACTAAGTAATTAAAAGCAAACTAAAAGGAAAAACTAACACTTCAAAAACAAACATCAGTGTGATAAGAACTACACATACAATGGAAGAAATCATCTTTAACTTTTTAGTTTGGTCCATGTCCCATCTTCTAACATGGAGCAGGAGGGGTTTAGGACCTATACTGCAGCCGACCACCAGGGGGGTGATCGAGATGTCTTCATATACAATCTATGTCTCTACCAACTCCTGGGAAAAATCTTTATAGCTTTAGAGATAATTTGATATGTTGTTATTATGTAAGTATTATATTAATTAATCAATAATATAAAACCAAACGCGAATAATGATCCACTGCACAAAAGTGAGGACAGAAAACTGCTTCAGCCACTGACCCGACAATATAACATGGGAACAAGGGAGTGGCTGTTGTGTCCATTTGTCTTTGGGGTTGAGCAGCAGCAGCTCTGCCTCACGCCCGGTCAGCCACATTGCTCACATAGACAGTCACACTCCACCCCTCCGCCTGCCCTCCAGCAGTTGGCACAGTGTTGTCATCTCAGGCTCTCAGCTGTTAGTGTGGCGCACCAGTGACCGGCCCAGCAGCTGCCGGTCGACTGCAGCGACACTCACTGCTGTATGGAAACTGGGAGGGGGGGTTAAAACATATGGTTTCCTTCTCTGACGTCACCACTTAAGATAAATACCGAATATGACTCCTTCTATCTCAGTCTCACTTCTCACTACTCAGATTTAGACTGAACAGAGGCTCAAAGATTGAAATGTTTAATTTCCATCCTTCTACTTTCAACAAATACCGATGTAAAAATGTCAAATACATTAAACTTGTGTACATTTAAACATTCAAGCACTTAAGATGAGGATAGTCAGTGACTGTGAGTGTGAAGATTTGATGTTGTTTCCCTTGAAAGCCTCAAACAGGGAGCCAGACTCTGGAATCATTGTAGAAGAAGGAGTGCTTTGCCAGAATCTGTGGATCATAGAACCCTGGAAAGAGAAAGTCCCAACGACTGTTAGGTTAGATGATCTACTGTGTACTTATACAGGATACTTGTCAGAGCTATACTTAAGGACGTTTTTATTCTTGCAACTACTGCCAGAGACAAATGGAAAAACCTGAGCTGCAGCCACCAAAACGGAATCATGCACTTAAGACACGGTTTTCTCATTCGGCCTGAAACTTGTAAACAGGGTGAAGTTTCTATAATAGGACAGCTATCAGTTGCAGAGGAGTCACTCTTCTCTCTTGCTTCAGGCGAGCGGGCGCTTGGTCTCTCTCCCTAAAATCCCCACAGTCTGGGGCTTTCCCTTTTAGAAGTGTGTCACAGCGTATTGTGAGGATTTACCTTTTCAGCTCCAGGCCAAGAAAAATGTGTTGCTGCTGCTTCTGATTTTCTGCCTCTCAATGTCACTTCCCTGATGTGAATAGTTCTTTTGTGTAAGATTTATGACGGGTTGTAAACAGGTAGAATTTAGGGTTCGGCTCGAATGATATCCAGTGACAAATGGATTAGAAACAGATGTCAACTAATCAGGGAAATTTATGTGGTTTGTGGGGCGATTGACAGCAAATGTAACCTTAGGAGACATCGTAACAAATAAATTATATAGATGATAGTAAAACAAACTTTTACTCGAAGTAAACCACAGTATATGGTCAGAACTCATTCACATTTTCCAACTTTCCAGGTTGATGACTTGATTTCCAATCTCTTTCCTGCTGCACACAACCAATATTTACATGTTTATGTTTGTTCCATAACCACAACAACGTGCAAACTCTAGTTCTAACTTATCATGGTAGCTCATTCTGCTCATAAACAACGGGTCTATTGATGGAGATAAATTGTGAAGTGGGGCTGATGGAATTCAAGGCAGATTCCAGAAGTTAATTTATGATGAATATCGTCATTAAATTTTCATATTCACCTCTTTTTCCTTACGAAACCTCATTTACATACACTCCTGTCAGCGATTTCCAATATTTCCCCACAGTCGTTTCCATCCGCTCTGGTTGGATTTGCAGATTTTTTTGCAAATCTAGTCTAATCCCACATTATTTATGTAAAGCTGTTAAATTAGCATGTGACTGCAACCAGCTAACTAGTGCGTGGCTTCCCGAGGTCAGACACCAGAATCAGAGCCTGTTCTGTAGCTGTGCAGTAAAAGAAACCGTTTAGCTTTTTATTTTGCATGGACACTCAAAGAAGGGGTTTATTGTGTTTTATGAAACCAAAAGGTTTTTCTCTATCCCAGCATTACATCGTCTGTATTTGTGGTTATTCCTGTAAAATGCTTGTTTTCAAAGCATCATTTGATGATTGGTTTTAGTGGACATTACCTGGACCCGGCTTCATTTCGGTGCAAAGGTATTGGGGTAATCTTTCAGTTCTGGATGCAAACGCCGCAGTGAGCATGGGATGTTTGGACGTGGCGTCACAATTCTGTATATCATACTGCCCGGGGCCCGGCAGGGGCGGATCCTTAGCAACAATCAGGGCAGGCTCTGATATCGCCAAATAACAACCCCTCCTTGAAACACAGTAAACACAGATTTTACATTTTAAGACGATAGAAAATAAACAACGTCTAATAACCTAGCCAAAGCCGTAAATATTGTGTGTTCACTCACGGTAGGAGGGTCTTCTTCACTGGTGTGGGGGCCCTATGGGGACTGTAGGCTCCGGGGCCAGGGACATGTTTGTCCACGAGAGCAGGGATTCTCTGGGTTTTAGATCTGAAGGGGGACAAGACTACTTTGGAGCTGTGCTGGATCCTGTAGTTGTTCACCTCATAGTGGCCTGTGACAAATGTATGAGGCAATATTAGAGCTCGAAGTATTAAAAAAGGAGTTATACAATCTGATTATATGTGATTAGAGTGAAGTGATTACATGGCGATGGCAGGTTTTTATTTGGATAGAAAGAGTCACGTCCTGTTTTTGAGAGGAAAGCTGATGTACCGACCACCGAGGAGAATCTCTCTCTACTCCCACAGCTGACCTGAGCAGAAGGAAGAAACAAAAAGCTGCACATCACTCGACACTAAAAGCAACATAAATAAGTCACATACGTACGTCATATTGATTTGGAGCTGGAGTTCTCTGCTTGGGACCGTCCAGCTGCACAGCCAGCGGCAGTCTGAACGCCCTGGAGACGCCAGAGTTAAAATCATACTTGTTTATGAAGGAGCTCTGTGTGTTGTAGACATTCGGTCCTGGGATGTTTCTCTGTGGGTTACTGTAACCCCCGGTTCCCTAGTGGAGAAAATAAGATATGATACAATATCACATTGTGGTTGAATGAAAAAAAACTTTCTTTCATAACAATTCACTGATCAGTTTTTCTTCCTTACGTTTTTTTCTAACTTCATTTTCACCTTCTGGGAGATTCTGTTCACTATAATTGACGATACAATACGATACGTGTGATAAGATATTGGAAGGGACACACGGCGAGTACTATAATTAACTTTGACTAGTTTTTGAATGACAAAAAGTACAAGAATTAATAATTCAGTATATCACAACTAGAATTTTACTCCTGGAAGTGTTGGACACAGGATTTAGGTTTAAAGAAATGTACAGAAAATACAAGTTAAAAAATTAATTTAGCTGCAAAAAGACCAATAATTGGCCCTTTTCATAAAAGACATTTTTATATATCACAGTAGGAACAATACAAACCCATTGTTATTGTTATTAGTATCACCCCTGGTTTTCCTCCTATGGCTGTTAAGACATTTAAACACTTTTTATGTCAGCCTGGTGAGTTTCAGGTGCTTAAACTTGATCTCAGTGTTTTTATGACCTTGGGCCAATAAAACGAAATGAGCAGGAGAGTTCCTGACCTTGGACGCCACAAAGCCTGTGGTGCCTTTCTTTGAGAAGGACGGACTGTTAACTTCAGCGGTGGAAACACAGCCGTAGCTGCCCGGTCCTGGGTTCTCATTCTGAAACACAAACACATCATTACGACAACGTTTAGCATTTCGATTTCTTATTAACGTCTAATGTAAGAAGAGTTAAATCTCCTACCGGACAGAGTTGTGGTAAGAATCTCTTCGCCTGAGAAGAAAAGCCTTTCTTCTCTTGATTTGTTGTCGCCACTCTTTGGTATTTCGTTGCCATGGACGATGAAGCCAGAGTTTTATCTGAAGTAAGATCAAATTTTATGTTGTGTTTTTTTTAGCTTAGTATAAAATTTATATTTCCATGTAGCCTCACTTTAATTAAATCCTCGATCCATGTTTTCCATCATAGGTTTAAATTGGTTTGTGAATCTGAAGCCATCGATAAAGCTCCCTGGTGGTGTTGCCATGGCGACGTAGAAACAGAGCGTGATTACGTGCAGGGTTGCCAGACCGGAAATTAACGTCCAAGACAAAAACGTAAAAGAGATAAAACAGTCACAAATCAATGAAATCTGAACACAGAGAGATAATAAAGACATTTTTAGATTAAGCGTGACTTGTGCTTTCCGATGATATCATTATATCTTTATGTCCACAGCGTGTACACGTCCGGAAATCATAGGAAAACTCAATGCAGCAGAACCTTCCTTGGAATCAACTCATTTTAAAGTTGAACCATGTGTCAGAGCAGCCATGTGATAGTTATCAGGACACAAAATAATACATATTAAACATGAACCTTTACTTAATCATTCGGCGTACTTTATATTACAGATTGTACACAACTCACACAGTTCAGGTGCAACATGATACAGCTGCATGTAAGTGACGTGTTTTAACGCATAAAGTGAAAGATTATAGACAAAAATAAATAAAAAATGCACATTTGATAAATTCGCAATTGGCTGATTTCTGTCAGTCCAACGTGGCATCGCAGCTCCGACCCGGCCCCTGGAGCTCCCTGCAGCGGTGCTTCGGGGACATCTGCCGGCGGAACAGCTGCACTCCAGCGGCCGCTTTTCTGCAGCCCGCCCGCCGCTGGTCTGTCTCCAGATTAGCTCGATCCATCATGGCGATGCACGCAAAGGCGACGCCGCCGCAGATCCCGGACACCCGCCGGGAGCTCGCCGAGCTGGTGAAGAGGAAACAGGAGCTCGCTGTAAGTGAACGTCGCCGCGGGTTTTACCGCAAGAAAAGAAGCAGCGCGGTTCATTTTTGTTTATCCCCAGGAACAACAGCTAACTGTGCGTTAGCTTCGTGCCGGGCGCGCCGCTAGCCGAGGCCCTTGCTAAGCGCCGAGCTAACTATGCTAATACGATTTAATTAGCACGAGTTTTCTCCCGCGTTCCCTTTGGTTTAACTCGCTTCTGCAATGTGTTTAATTTGTAGACATTTAAATTGTGCTTAAACACGATGCTGCAGCTGTGTTGACTGGCTGTGTTAGCTCGTTAGCTAGCTGAGCTACATGCAGAACCCCCGCCCGGGTTTGCCGGAGTTCTCGCGGTACGTTAGCATCGCTGTGTAGCCGCGGCTGGGAGAGCATCACAGGGGGGAGAGGTGCTCACACACACACGAGTCACCGCCTGGTCGTGGATTCTAGAGAAACTGTTACAAGTTTGTCTTCAACCTGTCATCAAACATCTGATCTGGGTTCTGTCTGCAGCCAGGATCACTTCTGCTGTTTACATCCCTGTGACTGAAACACAGCCTGAGTGGGATGTGCTCACACACCTGACCTGCTTCATTCTGAAAGTGTGGGTTGTACAATTAGAGAGAAAGAGAGGGGGATTAGATAGGGAGGGAAAGAGAGGGAGATAGATAGATAGATAGAGAGAGGGAGATAGATAGATAGATAGATAGATAGATAGAGGGAAGGGAGAGAGATTGATAGTGAGAGGAAGATAGATAGGAAGAGATAGATGGACTTAATTGATCCCAAATTGTCACAGCAGCACGTCAGGGGCGTTACACACAGACCGAAGTAGCAATAAAACAGATATGAAGAATTAAAATAGCTCAAAATATGTAATGAACATAAAATGCACTAAAAACTGTACATACTCCCTGGTATTTATTGTAAATGATACACAATCAAGTACTAGAATACACAGTAAAGTACTAAATATAGTAGAGCAAAGATTCTTCCTCAATGTTTTACATATAATTTGACGTTTCCTGGTTTTCTAGGAGACGCTGGTGAACTTGGAAAGACAGATATATGCGTTCGAAGGCAGCTACCTAGAAGATACCCAGATGTACGGCAACATCATCCGAGGGTGGGACCGGTACCTCACCAACCAGAAGTAAGAATCGGATATAAACCTGACAGTTATTCATCCTTGTTCCTGGCTTTGTTTATAGCACATTTCAAACATGACAGGAAGACATTTCGATTTCGTTGGGACAAGCTTCAGAATGTAGCTTTTTAATTCTGCCATGATTTCCGATGTTTGATTTTGTGATTCCTGCAGGAACTCTAATAGTAAGACTGACAGACGGAACAGGAAATTCAAGGAAGCGGAGCGTTTATTCAGCAAGTCATCGGTCACATCAGTTGCAGTAAGTCCCTCACTCCTATTGTACTGTTTCACACAATGTTCTTATTGATCCTTCTCTTCATAATAAAAGCTGATCATCCAACCTGGCTCTCTCATCACAGGCAGTGTGTGCGCTCGGTGGGATTCCGGATCACATGAATGAAAAGCGTGAGTTGTTTTTGTAACTTTTCTTTTAGATGTAAACGTTTCTCCTCGTGTAATTTCTGACACTGAGTTCTGGGTCCCGTCAGGCGAAGCAGGCAGCGGCACAGAAAGCGACACGTCTCCAGATCTCCAGAACCAGGAGAACGAGCCCAGCCAGGAGGACACGGAAGACGTGGACTCGACGCTGCAGGACCTCAAGCCCCAGAAGGCCGCCTCCTCCTCCTCCTCAGGCAGCCACCACGCAAGCCACAAAAAAAGGAAGAACAAAAATAGACACAGGTATAAAATCAATAACAAGTAAATGCATCAGCAGGTTGTTTGATCTCTTCCACGTTTTCCTTCTGATTATTCTGTTAATTAGAGCCTGACCGATTTATCCTAGTTAGGAATTTATATTTGTCGATATAAAAACTTTCATTGTACGGAATGAACAAAGCAGGAAAGTTCATTCATTTAACGACATCTTAGCACCTGACTGGGATGTTTGCGTTCTCACGTACAGCCCCTCCGGGTAATTGGAGGAAAAAGTGAATACAACAGTCAGTAAATAAAGCTGTTGGCACCAGTTCAGCGTGATAACCATCTATTTAAGGTCGGCGTGTGTTTTCCTGACTGTTTCTAACCACACTCTGACGCAGCAGGAGCTCCACCTAACACATGGTGAAGCAGCGTCCCTCTGTAAAGTCTGGTCTGCAGTGTAATGTAGGCGTAGGGCTTTAGTCTCAGGTCTGTGAACTAACCGCTGCTGCTCTCTTCCCCCATTTAATGCTGCCCCCTACCTCCCTCAGCCCTTCTGCCATGTTTGATTATGACTTTGAGTAAGTCGTACTTTTACTTCCTGCTCCTGTGGTGTTTACGTGCTGCCTGCTGTAAACTCCCATCCTCCACTTCTCCACCGTGTACTTTCTTTTTCTTTTTTAAACCTGCTCTGCTTTCGTCTCTTCTTCATGTTGAGTTTGAGATGACGCCCGTCAGTCTCGCCGCATGTCCAACACTTCATTCTTTTCATTTTGAATGCAGCATCCAACACTCCCATTAGATTCTCTTGCTTGTTTTTCTTCTGACCCCAGATTCATTGTGTTTCGCCGATTCCAGGAATCAGAAAAACATAGCTGGTCCTGTCAGACGATGGTTTGGCGAATGATTTGTGCATAAAACAAGAACACACACATGATCATTTAGCGTTCTTGTTATAGGCTTGTTTTTTAAGGCTTCTTCATGGTATAGTAGTGGCACCGCTTTTCACCATGACTCCCGTAAGACAGGTCTGAGGATGTCGAACTCAACCTCACTTCTTCTTTTGTTGCAGGTTTGACATGAAGGTTAACAAGAAACCACGAGCTGTAAGTGGAACCAGATACTGATTATAAAGATATTATCAAACTATTTAATGTGCTTTTACTTCCGTCATTTCTCTAATTGTCTGTCTCTCCTCCGCCTGCAGGATTATTCAACTTAAAGAAGTCGACTGGAAAACCCGAACACACACATGAGGAGGATGCATGTAACAGAAACAGAGATATCTGGACTTTGTGAATTTTGTATGCCTTGTTTATTTTATTTTTTTAAACCATCATATTTCAGCCTGTACCGTGTGCATTGCTTGATACATTCCCCCCGCCACCTACCTGTGGTCATGGTCCAAACTGTGACCTACTGATCTAAGTAGAAATGTTACTGGAGGTCTGATGAGGCCGCCTCCAGAAACGCACCATTTTGTATAGTGTTAAAAAGAGAAGTGTATTTATTATGTAGTTAATTTTGATGTTTTACATTGTGAGAACGTTTTTGCTTTTTTGTCAAGCATCACATAGTCGTACAACCCCCCGAATACCCTGAATTCTTTTATTACATTTTTTGTTTTGCAAAAAAATAATAAAACACCAGTAGCTGGAATCTGTTCTGGTTATTTGTGCGGCTGTTGGTGAGGGCGGTGCCTCGTTTCGCTCCACACAGTCGTTGGGGGATTGTCGTAGGTCGAGGTCTGGCTTTAATAACCATCCTCAGCCTCTGTTGTTTCTCTTGTCAAACTCTGACAAGACACTGAAACCTTGAAAGTGACCGGCTGTTTGAGTTCCCACACATGTGGTCCATTAAAAAAGTGACATTATGGAACGGTTTCCCTTTTTAAAGAGTCCAAATATTATTCGACTATTATAGAAAATAACCAGCACATTCTTTAGTGACGGTTTGTTTTATGAAAATAGTTTCTCGAGTAAACAGAACGGACAGATGACAGTTCACTGCCGTACACATACGGTTACATGGCTTTTCTCAGTCATAAACGTGAATGTCTTATTTTTAACACAATTCATTTGTGATTAGCAAATGTCTGGAAGTAAAAGCTATTCACCAGTGTTTAATCTGTGCAGTATCCCAACTTTTCACTAGATGCCGCCAGAGGACACGGCTAGTTGAGATGTAAACCGACAAACTTCTGATTTTCATTTTTAAAAAGTTAATCAAATCTGAAAATTATACCTGCACGTCTTTAGTAGTATTTATACATATAATCCAAACATACACTTGTTAAAATAGGAGTGTTACATTAACAGTTTACACAATACTGTAGTAAAACTAATGCATACTGATAGAGTGCAATATGCTTTGTGTGTGTACAAGTGATATTTATAAATGAGTAGTACAATATAAAAGCAGAGATGGACTAAACTATATTTAACAACTAAGAAAATAAACTGCAAATGATGCTGCAGGGGACAGTTGTAAAGTTTAAGTGAAGTAAAGTGAAGTAACAGCAGTTTCTTATCCTGCGTCTGCAGCTTCACTGTAAATCACCACAGCGACGAGATTAAACGTGAGGAATCCAGAAGAACACAGCGACGTGTCGGGGACATAAACTGAGCAGGTCACTGATGTAGAGCAAAGCAAGGCCATGAAGTGACCTGCAAATAAGACGCACCTTATAAAGTCATTTCTATAGCTTACAGGCAGCCCCCACACACACACACACACAGACACACACACCAGGATGTGGGGTTATATATGTGCAGTGGATGTTGCTGTGGTGAGGTTTGTGTTTGTAATGTTTGGAAACAGTTGTCGATGTTTTATTAGGCTTAGTTTTTTTTTTTTACAGTAAATTTGAAGCAAACCAAATGAAAACATCAGGACTGGATTTATTTGTGGATTTGGAAAAAATGTAGGTTCTTGCACATAAATTAGCGTAACGACTTATTTGAGCACTTTTATTTACAGCTTTCATTAATTGCATTTTGGCTCTTGCGGTATTTCACCTATTTAAATGAGCCAACTGCAGATTCTCATACAAAGGAGCCTTTTCTAGTTGTAATGTGTCTAACGAGGTAATTAGTTGAAGCTGGATTTTAAGTTAACGGAGTTAATGGTGAAATCAGTGGATCAGTATTGAGTATTTACACAGTTAGAGTTTGAGACTCAGCTCTTTTCCTCCCTGTTTGGATTTTTGGATTAAAAGCACATACTTGAGAGCATTTGTTGAAGTACTTAAATTCTGCAGTGACTAGCACATTAGTCACAACCGGCCTGAAACACCATCACCACCACATGTGGAGATGGAGACGAGCGTTCTGTGGAAACTGAACTCCTCACACACATATGATGGAGAGTCTGACTGGGAAGATTCAATTCCCTGGAAATAACATTCCTCTGTTTCATCCACCACCACCAGCACCACCAGTCCATCCCAGGGTCACATTTCATCTGGTATGAACGAGACAGTCATAGGAGTTTCTTTACGGCTCTGTTTCTCCAGCAGTTTGCAGTTTCTTCAGCTATGCTAGTAATGTGGTGTGTCGACATTCATGGTCCCCAGAGGGCGAATCTTCTGACCTTTCCTCAGAGCCACCACAGTTTTAATAATGTTTCTCAACAAAGAAATCACAACTATTGGATGGACTGCTAGGACATTTGGGAATTTGGAGGTTCATGGTTCCCAGGTGATGAAACCTAACAACTGTGGTGGTTCCTGACCTTTCATTTTATGCCACTGGTTGACATTTTTGGTTTTGGCCCAAACATCGTAGCTCTTATTGGATGAATTACCTTTTCTTTTTAAGAACACACATTCATCGTCCCCCCAGGATGAATTCTAACAACTTTATGAAACAGCCGCTAGTTAGTCAGTCAGTTAGCATGGCAACTATTTCCTTCCATACTGAAAAGTTAAGAATCCTGATAACTTTGATGTTCCTTTGATGAGATAGATTTTTTCCTTTTGACCGAAATGTCTCGTCAACTGTTGGCTGAAGTTGCTGTGGTACATTTCATGACTTTATTGCTCAAACGCACACCAGGGACGTTGTGTTTTCACCCACATTCGTATTGTTGGTTCATTGGTTTATTTTTTCGCAGGATTACGCAAAAACAACAAAAACGATCTCCACCAAACTTGGCGGAGTGTGTAATTATTTTTCCACCTTCGTTCACATGCAGGTTTTGCTGGAGCCTTGACATCTTTACCCGAGGTGATGATTCATAATGACGGGTTGTTGTGCATTAACACAGGTTTGGAGACATTCCCCCGACAGTGTTACTTCCTCTTCTCCTCCCATGTCTACTTCAGCCTTCCAACACATAGATAATGTGGAGGACTGTTTGGACCAGTTTACATGTGAGACCATGACTCAGTCACAAGTCACATGCGAAACACGCAGCATCGCAGACAACGTAACGCGATCTGGCTGTAAAACTCTTACGAGAATACATTCCACACATGTATCCTGAGGCCGTGTGAGTAATGAGGCATGAATGTGTGATTTGTGTTACGCTACTTAACAGCAAATTGTTGTTTTATTTTACCGTCACTTCAGGGAATTAGCTGGAATGACCTGACCAAGGCGAAGCTGTAACCGAGCTGTTGACCGAGCAAGATTCCTGAAGTTAAACCATGAATGACTCAGCTGAATTGTAATTTAAGGGGAGAATGATAGTATCTCTGGCAGTTTGACAGACCTCTTTTTGACATTTGAATCCGGATTGGAAAAATGAAGACAAACCGAGGCAGCGTAAACTGTAGGACAAAGAATCTGGTTTGCTGCCATGTGCTGTTGAGTTTGACTCTTATCCTTAAAATGATCAATATGGGATGTTGAGTGTCCAAAAAGTGGTTCCCAGTGTTTCTCCTGGGGAGCTGTTGTGGTGTGTGTTGAAAACCAGCTTGTGTTGTGTCAAGTGTCAGCGTTAACTAATGACCCCTTCAACGGGAATTGAAATATTGCAAACAGCCTCATTCCAGCCCCGATGACCTTTAGTGAAAATATAAATTTTCCCATCAACTATGTTATTTTTCATTTCTTGTGGTGTTGCGACAGCTTTCTGATGAAGACCAGTCAGAACCTGGCTAAAGCGTTGGTATCTACCAACCAACCAACTAACCAACAAACCAACCACCAACCAACCAACCTAGCAACTTAGCAACTTAGCAACCAACTAACCTACCTTTCAACCAACCAACCAATCTGTCAATCTGTCAATCAACCAATCAACCAACCAGATTGTTATTTTCCAGATATCTAATCCACTGGATAAACCTCAAAGACGATTTATTCGATGCACAAATAATTAAATGAGGAGAAATAATTGACTCAACTGGTACTAAAGCCAAATCTGAGGAACAATTGACCAAATCATCCACACAAGGCGTTTTTCTGGACACTTCATGCCCCGATGCAAAATGGAAAAAAAGAAAATCTTCCTGACCCTGTAATGTTTCTCTGTAAAACAGAGGGACACATGGATTTATAAAAACAAATGTATTGGCGAGCTACAAACCACAAGGGGTAAGTGACAAGTGTGTTTTGGTAATTTAAGTGAACTGACCCTCTTAACACTGTCCTCATCATTCAAACATTACAACAGGGCAAATCCCATAGAAACAAGGACTGCATCCAGCTGGCAGACGCTCACATGTGAATCCCTGTTGATTCTATACAGTCATGTAAGGACTTTAGACTTGAGGAAATATGCAGTGAAGTGTAGAAGCTGCAGGATCTGGTGTCGGAGGCGTAGCCGCCCTTCGTTCGTCTGTGGTCTGTCAGAGTCACGTCGTCTCATTATTTCAACAGCCTCCACAAGCGGACTCCAGCTGAGTTCGGGTCCCTGCAGAGGCCGAGCGGGATGACATGGGATCTTCAACCCCCATCCTATCTCCTCCTCCTCCTCCTCTTCTTCCTCCTCCTCCTCATGGGACCAAACAAGGCTGCTCTCTTACAAACAAGGTCAAGCACATTTCGGGAGGAGTCATGGGAAAAGCTCAAACGAAGAGCAGCGCCACACGCCCCCACCCCCCTTTATTTTTCATCTGGAGTTAATCTGGTGATAAGATTCTAACAGCATGTAAAGAGCAGGCCCGTTGCAGCGAGTCAACGTGAACACTGAGTCATAAATGACGATCAAACGCAGGAAGTTACAGCGACTGTATATCACGGCCTGGCAGATGAATATCTCAGTTTACGAGGGAGTACCACAGGCCTGGAGTGAGGAGGACGGCTCGTAACTTTCATACGTTAGCACCTGTCAGGACTGACTGCACCTTTAAATCAATTATATTCGGTGGTTTCTCATCTTGTTTTCTAATCGTTAAGATAATATTCTCTAAATTGGCAATGGCTGCTGGCTGCAGTGTGGCTCATAAACCCTGCCTCCTCCACGTTAACAGATGGGACGTGGACCAAACTAAAACATCAAAGTACACCAGCAATTTTTTCTCTTCTTATCACACTGATTTATTAACTAAGTTTGGTTTTAATTTGTTATTTGATGCTGTAAAAATGTCATGATTGACAATTAAAACTGGCTTGTGATTGGTTGAGCACGCATTTCAGCGGGACCTCGTTACCACGACAACATCTCTTGATCGTTACTGCAAAGACTGAGGACAAAGTGCATCGATCGTATCCAGGATAGTTTGGCTTAATTTCTGGATAGTGGAGGAAGTGGAGACATCCAAATCCATTCTTTGGAGTTATTACAATATTAAAACTGTCTATCAAATTAAAACATTTTCTGGAGACTTAAACATGTAACATCGAACGACAACGTGCTACTCCACATATATAAACTTTGTCCTTTTAGATCAGTGTGTCCTAAACCACAGATCATCTTTCTCATCTTTCTCATCTTTCTCATCTGCTCCCCCCTCACGATGTGAACAGCAGCCTGGCACAGCCTCCACACAAACACAATCAGAGCAGATCAGTGCAGAGGTTCTGAACTTTAAATATTTATGTAGTTTATGTAATGAAGGAGAGTCTTCATGGGTCCACACACTGAAAACCTTTGGGAAACGGGGTAAAGGTTCTTCAAAGGGAGATTTTGTTATAGAAAAAACTTGAAGATGAAATAATAGTTTTCCCAATAAAAGTTTTCCCGGGAAGTTTTCTCTTGCGACTCCTCGTGAACGTCAGTAACCTACTGACACCTGCTTTACATCACGGGATCTTCTGTTCATGTTCAATTCACAAAGACAAGTATGATATTTATACATTCATTTCATTTATGCATAGTTTTATTGCATGTACACTGCAGTGAAAGTTTATATAAGCTGAAAAAAAAACTGAACACACATGTTTACATACAAATAGCAAGAGGAAAAGAGTCAGTTTTATAAATGGCAATATATTTTTGAAAAAGTACAACAATGTTTTTAACTTTAGCTTTTGTCTAATTATTGTTTAAAATAGTATAAAAGGGTGAGTTATCAGCTTTATGCATAATTCAATACACTATTGGTTCAATTCAATAGTATGATTTTTATATTTTATGAATTATTTGATGTGCAAAACATATTTACTGTATCACAGGACAGAAAAACTGAATTTATACAAACATTTTAACGTGCTAAAGTCTGAGTTCTGAGTTGTGAATACCGAGCTCCGCGTCACCGTTATGCTGTGAGTGAGTTGCAGTGTTCATGTGCAAAGCTGAGGTTCAGGCGTTTCTCCGCTGGTGGCAGCAGTGTCCGATGTCTGGCTGTTCTGGGAGCAGTTGGCCGCCCGCGTGTCAGTCGTCGTTGTTGCAGTCCCCACACAGAATCTGGCCACGGTCGGGGAAGAAGCCGGAGCCCACCAGCGACACGGAGCAGCGCGAACACTTGAAGCACGGCTGGTGCCACTGCCTCTCCTCGAAGGAGATGTACTTCCCATCCCCGAACCCTGCAAGAGAAACAGACAACACATGAGCAACTAGAGCGCATATAAGTCTGCCAAGGCCCAACAATCTGCCAAGGCACCAATTATCACACATTTGGAGATGCCAGTTCTTTTAATATGAAGGATTTTTCATCTAGAACCATGAATTATTCCCTGGGAAAGTGGTGAAAATGTAAAAAAGTTAAAGAAAGAGATAAAAGGTTCTTGGATCCACCTCCTGATCTAGATCTGTGGCAAAGCTTAATTGATCCTTCCCTGACCCACACCGTACGAGATTTTACTTTTACGAGAATGCGTTCAGTTGTCTTTGTGTAATCGTCTAACTCATTTCGAAGCTGCTATTTAAGGTACAAATGTTGCACGGTGGTTTTTTCTTTCTGACCCGTGATGGCCGTGTTGCAGCCGGCACACTTTTTGGCATAGAGGCTGCTGAAGCACTTGACGCAGTACGGACTCTCCCCCTGCGAGGTGAAGGGGGTACCAGCCAGCGGAGCTTTGCAGCCCGTGCAGGAGAAACACTCCTTGTGCCAAACCTCCTCCTTGTAGGTCACTCCTCCTTTAGTGAGAGCCTGCAGACACAACACACAAACGTTGTTAAGTTTCCGCCTGGTGGCTGGCTGCAATATAGGTCATAAACCTTGCCTCCTCCGTGTTAGTGGATGGGACAGGGATCAAATTCACAAAATCAAGTGTTGTTGTAAACTGAGTAACTTTGATTCTTCTGTTTGGACCAAACAATATTTACGACATCAGCCGTATCACACGTACTGCCGGCTTCACCTGTTTGCAGTGGTGGCACCGAGGAGCAAGCCTGCCCTCGTAGCACGGCACGCAGTAGTAGTTGTTCTTGTCCGGGATGAAAGCCTCGGCACCGATCGGCTTCTCGCAGCCGTGACACACGAAACAGTCCTCGTGCCACGTGGAGCCGCCGTACTCCAGCATCTTGGAGCCTGGCGGAGGAAAGGAGACAAAGCGAGGGAGCAGATGAAGGTGGAAAATGATGAATGTTTTTTGTCAGGGATCTTTCCTGACATGTTAAAGCTTCTGTTTCCTTTGAGCTGATGACGTTCACACAAACTCTGAGAAAACCAAAAGTGATGATGAACCTGTTCCTGCACTGCAGAACAATTACTTCCTCCTATCTCTCGTCCAAATCAACCTGACAGGATTGTTTTTAGTTTTGTTTTCCAGTTTTAACTCTTTCCTAAGAGGCCGAGTAGGAGAAACACATGCTCCACTGCAGACGTTTATAGAAGTTGGGAACCAGTCATGCTTATGAAAGTGGATGTTATGTCAGGTCCTTTAATCACCGGCCTTGTTTTACTACTTTTGGGAGCTGAAGTGAAGACGAGGAGGCCTGATGGTGTTTTGAACTTGAACTTGGCTGCACTGTTAAAAGTGGGGTGAGGGTTATTGGGGGGGGGGGCAGCAGCTTTTAAAGGCATTCCAGGCCCAACAGAAACTGGAGAGAAGTGACTGCTCAGCTCAGAGAAGAACTGGTGAGTTATAATAATCCCACAGTGCCCACAGGCCCGAGTAATTTTCAGTCATCCGACACCGCCGCTGCTCTCGTGTCGTCACAGCAGCCGGAGCTGAAACCTCTGCTGGGAGAAATGTTCACCAGAGCAAGGAAACAATCATTGTGTCACATCTGAGCCGTCACACCCGGTTTGACATCTTTAACCCTGCAGAGACTGGGTGTGAACTTTCTGACTCCTTTTGTTGTGATTGCTCAAGGATCTGTCTGCGAGAAGGCTCGTTAACTTCTTTCATTCTTGTCACTACCTGGCATGACCGTCTTGTCGCAGGCCACACACTTGGAGGAAAACTCGTTGCAGAAGCAGTCGCTGCACACGAGCGCGTCTTCCTGGCTGGTGAAGGGCTCGTCTGCCAGAGAGCGGTCGCAGCGGAAACAGCGAAAGCAGTGCGAGTGGTAATGTCTGTTCTCATAGAAGAGTTCCTGCAGGAGGAGGAGAGGGGGTCAGAGGGAGAAACTAGAGATTAAAAACAAACTAGGATGGCTTTCAGTAAAGAGCAAGAGCCAAGGCCCAACAGTCCCTTGTGCACCAAATCCATCATGTTCATGTGTTTTTTATTTGGATCTGCACCAAATTGGACACACTCAAAGATTTCAGTACACTAAATGAGCCGGATTTTTTTTAAATCTAGAAGATCCGTGAATTATTGCCAAATGAAATTGATGAAAATGTCAAACATCTAATGTTGTAATGTTAAAGAAAGTGTTACAAAACTTCCTGGATCCTGGAGTGTAAAGCTCCGTCATCTGTCCCCTTCTGCACACTCATAAATATCATTCCCCCAAACATGCCTGTTTTTTTCATCAAGACCCATAAATTAAATCTCACAATGTTGAAAAAAAGTGATTAAAAAATTTAACAAGTTCTCTCTTGGCCCATTTTCCTTCCTTCCACTAAATTTTTGTAGAAGTTCCGTAGTTCTTGCATTATCGAAACCTGTGTTAAAGATTGTGGCTACTACATTTAAAGCTTCTCTTGTGCGCATTGAAAAGTAAATAAAGATTAGACTATTTTGTAAAATTAAATAAAAGAATCTAAACATTCAAGATTAAAAGTTTTGTTTATGGGGGCTGATGTTGGACAGTGTTTAAAAATAAAGCTGGATGTTTCTTCACTGAGGCAGTTTGTGGTTGTGGTGTTTCTCTGCAGTTCCTCTGAGGGAGACTCAATGTGCTGCCCCTCATCCGCTCAGAGGTCAGAGGTCACGGTCAGCCACAGGATCCAGTTTCCCACACAAGGACACTTCAGTGCTTTGGATGTTTGCCGACACGAGAGGCCGAAACCCAAAGAGTTTTTCTTTTTTTTGTTCCTGCGACATCCTGCTGCCCTCCAAGAAAAAGAGTTAACGCAAGGACACAAACATGAGAAAAATCCACTTTCTCTTCTTTATCTTCTTAAAAAAACGAGATTTTTCTCTTCAACAGCTGCTTGTGTTCCAGTTCATGTGGTCGGCTCTGTGACATATTGAACGCTGGGTGAAAAACCTATCTTTTGAGGGATGGGGTTTCACAGTAGAAAAAAAAGCAAACATGCTGCGAGGGCTGAGGACGAATGTTGTTACGTCTTGTCCTGGAGGAGGGAACGGGCCAAAGCAAGCAGCGGCGTAATTTACTGCCAGCCCCTCGCAGGGAGTCCATAATTCACAGGACACCGATGGCCTCATGGCGTCTGTGGGTGTTTCCTCCGGGACGCTGTTTTTCATTCTCACTAACTAAAAGGCATTCAGGGCTGTTAAAGGAGATTACAGACAATCTGATGTTCTGTCAGAGCAGCTGAGGTTTCACAAGAACACCAGCTGGTTCACAGCAGTTAGGAGAAGGATCACAAGTGGAAGAAGTGGGGCCTTCTCATGATCCCTTTTCTTAAGTAGTGATATTACACTGTAGAAATATTCAACTAAAAGTGAAGTCCTACGTTTTAAGTGGTACTTGAGAAAAGTACATAAATGTTATAGCTTCTGCGAGGAGGTTATGTTTTTACCCCCGTCTGTTTGTTTTGTCTGACTTTTCAGCAAGATCCCTCAAAAACTACTGAACTGATTTCTCTGAAAGCGGAGGAAGGATGGTGGAAGGATGGGACATGAGCCAAGAGAGAACTTTGTATCACTTTCTTCATCATTGTGAGATACAGTAGGTCATTTACCATTCGAAAGCAAAGTACAAATACTCAAATTCCAGTGCGGCAGTTGAGTACATGTACTTCAGTTCCATTGGTTCTCACCTTGGCGTTGTGGCCGATGATTTCCTTGCACTCCTGGCAGGTGTGGGCGTGCAGGCGGTCGTAGCAGGGCACGCAGTGCGGGCTGTCCTCCACCTGGATGTACTTGCGTCCGTACAGGGACTCGTTGCAGTTTTTGCAGTCGAAGCGGTCACTCATGGTGTCTGTCTCTGTTTTCTGGCTGACCAACTGAAAAACAAAGAAGTCCCAGATGCAGGTTAGAATTAGTATCTGAGCAGGAAGGAGGAGGAGGAGGAAGAGGAGGAGTGAGATTACAGAGAGAGAAAGCAGGAGGAAGAGAGCTTTGGATCATGAATAAAGACCAACAAGGAAAAAACTATAAATGTGGAAACCTCCCGACAAAATGAAGAGTGAAATGTCATGTTAGTGTTGTACGATATGTTTAGGTCTTTATCTTCTTTTCTCATTCTGATATCCTATCCCTCTGCTCCACTCCAGACTTTGTTTATTAGGTTCTAATAGACATGAGAAGTGAAACATACAGTATATTATGACCTGAACATGTGTTTATCCTTGGTAGTAATGGCTGTGAGGATCCTCCTCATCTCAAGGAAGTACTTTATAATTTATTATTAATCACACATCGTCTGTTTTAAACCAGGTGGTGGAGAACCTCAGGCCTCCAGGCTGCATACGGACCGGGAGACGAAACCAGAAACCTGTGGGTGACGTCATGGAGGCTACACTGATCTTCACATACAGTCTATGAACGGAACAATCACTGACAAGCGTCATGGCGACTGTCAGAAAGATGAAAACTGGAACATGAAGAGAAAGAACAGGAGACGCCCAAACACTGAGCCCTGGGGGACGGCAGAGGAGCAGCGATGGGGGACCATTTACTGATGGTGATCAGTAGTCTGTGAGATGTTCAAAGTTGGGAGAGAAGAGGAGGGGTTTGTTGGTGACTCTGGAAAAAAAAAGTGAAACTGCCCAATAGAGTCATTAAAATGATTCAGGACGCAAGAGATAGAATCAGAACGCCGGAAGATATTGTTGTGCAGTTTAAATGTAAATAATGGAGATGGCTGAATGAAGACTGAAGGGTTGATTCATTGTAAATCTTCACCCTAACGATATAACTGCTTCTCCTATTTCCTCGTTACTCACCAGCCAGTGAAAGCTCGTGATGTCGGCCTCTCCCTCCCACTCATTCTTGTTTGAAACCCCCTGCGGCATGTTTGGCATTGAGAAGGAACAACTAAACAATATTAATTGTTGGGAGCTGGACTGAAACAGCGTTCTCAATTTCAAAGCCTCTCTCTCTCTCGGCTTTTTTCATCTGCGTTTGGTTTTGTGTTTAAAGGGCGCTCGTTTATCTAGTTCACGTCCTTTGTCCACACCTCACTTGTGAATGCGTAACGTTCATTTGCTGTTTGAAAGAATAGAACAAAAATCCTAAACTTGTACTGACATGTTGTGTTTGCTAAATGTATTTTAACCCAATCAAATTACAGCGATCTTGTCAGTTATAAAACATTTTGAGGTTTCTCAATCATCTCAAGTGCATGTCCCAAATTTTGCCTCTTGATTAAATCTTAACAAAACCACCAGTTGTTTTTCTTTTCAAAAACTGCTGAGGAATAAAATGACTTTCCCACACACTTCGTAATTGCAGCTTCTAAAAGCACAACCTTGTCCTCTCTGATAAAAATCTTTAAATCTCAATTGCCTCATTATGAATTCTTGCCTGCCTGCGTTCATAAAGCTGTCTGGGCACAAGTTGCAAAACACAATCCCACCGGGGGAATGAGGATGATCTGCAGAGTTGAACTCCAAACATGTCTTTCTCATCGTATCCTGACCCTGGAGATGACGTTTAAATGTTTCGTTTTCAGCTCATCAATTCTACAATAAGGTCTCTGGGTGAAGAGCTTGATTGAAAGTAATCATACTTAACCTTTCTTTATGAAAATCAACACATAGAGACACACAGCAACCACGGAGAGGCAAAAATGACCAGAGACCCATGACCCTGAAAGATGTAAAAAAGATAGACAATCAAAATGCTTGACCTGAAGCTTGTGGAGCAGAGGAAGGACAGGTGGAAATAAGGCCGGGCACACAGACAATAACATCATCCCAGCGTTATTACTGAACACAGCGAGGCATTAGCAGAGTATCTGACCCCATGTTCTGCAACAGCAAAAGGAAATGAGCGAGGAAATGATGTGTGGGAGGTTAAAATACCCTCCTGTGGACCCACTGGCAGGCCTGAGCATGATACTGTATTCAAAGTGTGGATGTATGTTCCTGCTCACGACTATTGCATTTGCAAAACGGCATGAACTTAAATATTTCACTTGGAAACAGTTGTTGTTTATAGTGTCCGTCTTATTTTGGGCTGAGTGGTTTGACAAGTTTGTGTAATGTCAGAAAAGAGGAGGTGCGGTCAGCTTTGAAATCACCCGGGGGGGTCGAGGAATGAGCCGTCATGTGTTCGGTTGAAACGAGGATCAAGAGCTCAGTGCTACGATAAAAGGCCGTTTGTTCAACCCGCCATTAGTGGTCGGTAATGAAGCTGTGAAGAAGGAAACGCTCTTCACGCTGAAGGTTTCCCGGCTGCACGGAGCCTGGGTTCTTTTTTCCAGGTTCCACGCTCCACAACCTCCAAGTATTTGCATCTGGTCCGTTGAGGAGTCGTCCTGAAAGTGCAGTTTACATTCCTCCCGTCTGACTGCTATCAAACATTTTGTTTCTAATAACCAACGATGCGGTAATTTCAGATAAACATGAAAGATAAACACAGTCTGCTCCCAGTCAGGTCCCGAAGCCGACGCCGGCGGCAGAAACTCCCTCTGCTCCGCGACGTTTTCTCCCAACACCATGTTGGAGCAGCGCTGAGGACATCCCTCAAACATCCCTGCAGATAACACAACGCTTCCTACAGAGACTCAGGCCGGCTCAACAAAACATGGAGGAAAAAGCAAACTGAGAGAAAACTCAACATCCTCTGTCTGTTTTCTGTCAGATTGTTGTCTGGATGGGGAAATCAGCTCCACTTCCCCCCCTGAAACGTCTGGAGAGGTTCGGTTTCTATTCTCATCCATCCACGTCTGCGGTGAATGCGGCGGTAGAACAATGGTTTTCCTTCCGGACACAGTCTTGGTTTTGTGTCTTTATGTTTCTCTTCCTGAGCCACGACATCTGCGGACACATTCTGTGGCCTCCAGCTGTTGTCCTCCATACACACACAATTCTCCTCGGGGGAAATCCTCCAAACATAACAGCAGCTAATTAAAACACTATATTTTATGCTGTTGGACTTTAAATCATCTTTGAAGCTACGTAATCGGCAATTATGGCTAAGACTCATAAACTGTTGTGAAGTAAAGCTGGAGTCAGGAGGCAATTAGCTTAGCTTAGCATAAATACTGAAAGCAAGGGGGAAACTAAGATTTAATAAAAAGGCCTGAAGCTAACTTATTAGCAAACAATATGTTTAATCCACCTAAAACAGAAATGGAAAATAAATCGATAAGGATTAAACAAACTAGATTAAATGTGTTCATCCTTACAACCCTGCTGTTTATATATTTTATTATAATAATAAAATGAAGCTAAAATATCCTGGATACTTGTGGTCGCACTTATTTGTTATTGCATCAAATAACCAACATATGCTTTGTTTTAGTTTTTTTAGCGCGATCCATGTCTCATCTGCTAACATGGAGGAGGCAGGGTTATACTGCAGCCAGCCACCAGGGGGCCGTTGAGATGTTTTGGCTTCACTTTTGGGAGCTGTCCCCGTCGTCTGTGTTAATTTACAGTCTAAGGTCCCAACGGACGTCTGGTGAGAATCTCTTCATCATCACACCGTCGACAGTCGGACGTTTATCTCAGCTGTCTACTGACTCTGACTCATCTGTTGTCAGCGCCTGGTTCAGGAGACATTCACTTTACAGGTGTTCTCTTGGGACACGCCCAACAATACTTGTTGCCCCTGTTCTCCTCCTCACCACCTGACATTTAAACCAAACAATCCATCTCGTCTGAGCACTTTTCTCCGCAGTAGCGCGGCTGCCGAAAACTATTTAAACCCACAATTCACCTTGTGGAGTGGACATGCTGAATTCTTCGCTGATACTCTCTGTCCCGCTGAGGGATTTACCGCAGTCACTCAGCTATGAGAGCTTTGTAGCCGCGGCCAAATGGCAACAGTCTCCCAGGATCAGCCACCAGGCCTCCTGTCTCATGTCCCTTCATGGCTCACTGCTGTTGTTTCACTCTCCGCAACAACCTGACACTTTCTTACGACCGGAGCCAGGAACTCTGCGAGCCATCACAGCTCTGCTGGGTGTTAGTGTTTATTTTCCCCCGAGGAGGAATTTGGACTCGTGTGTGAGGTTTACAAACCAGACCGTTCCATGATGAAAACCGCTGTCACACGTAATAAAATCCACTGGGACCAGTATATAGGTGAGTGTTAAATCTGTCACAGCCACAGAATCTTAAATTGCGCATTCTAAGAAAAAGTATTTTTGGGGTGACGTTATTACATTCCCACTCTGAGTCTGAGCCACACTCCCTACTTATCTGTCATGGAAATGTTTAAACTCAGAATCAGCGCTGTCTTCTTTACTGTATCATTCACAAATGAACAAGTTTGAGCAGTTAAAACAGGAAAGTGAGTAACAAAGTGGTTTTTTTGTAACACAAGTAATGTTGGTCGGCTGCATCCACACTGAAATATCGTGACAATTATCTTAAATCAATTAAGTCAATTTCAAGTCTCAATCAACTCAACCTCAACTGAATCGGCATGTCTTTGGACTGTGGGAGGAAGCAGCAGCACAGACAGGAAACCCTCACAGACACAGGGAGAACATGCAAACTCCACACAAAAAGACCCCATCTAACTCAGGATTCGAACCAGTGAGACGACAGTGCTGACCACTGTGCTCCCCTCGCCGTAAATTGTAATACATCTTGACATTCATCACCCCTAGATGACGTATCCCAATGACTTAGGTGATGCTCCAACTTTTCCACCAGCACCACCATTAAGTTTACACTAGTGTCTTTGTGTCTGTGAGTGAACTATTGCTGTATTAAGTGACACTGCTTTTGACAGTTTGGACTATTTATAGCATGCATATATATATAATGAGTGCACTGGTGTATATCATAGGAAATACAGCCTTTTGCCTTGAACCAACAATAACAGCCTTTTTTCTGTGCCCTAACTGTAACGGCCTCAGACCATGTGTGCATCCAATTAAAACAGGAAAGTGCGTAACAAAGTTGGTTTTTAATTATCTCGCCACTTCACTGTTTACTTCCCCTGCAGTAGATTAGGGTGTTTTTAACGGCCGCTCCGCACGAGAACAGTCGACATGTTGTGCGACTCCTGAATTACACAACCTGGATTTGGGGGAGCTGTAGCTACAGAGGTGCCCTGCAGCAGCGCTGGGAGTGAAGCGACACCCTCTTGGTAACGGCTATAAACTGGTACAGAAAAATAGAAAAACAAGGCCGGTCTCTCAGTGGCCATCAGATGACTGCGCTCGCTTTCATCCCCCGTACAAAGACGCTCAATGTGGTGCCGCTTCCTGCAGAATCACAAGCCCAATATCAGCTGCACGCACACAATTCTAAGTGAACACACACTGTTTGTTGTGTTGTCTCTAAATTAAAGAGAATCTCATCGAAGATCTCATGAGATACCGAGATGCTAGAAATGCAACATCAGTCACTGCAGTTTCTAAAGAGAAGAAGATATAGTCAGTGTCCTGGGTTCAGCTGGTTTGTCTATTAGATATAATACTATGATAACTAGCTGAAGTATTGGGGAGGAAAGAGCTTTTTAAGACGGAGTGATTGAGGAGCTTTGTTTTATAAAACTTCCTGCAGGTCACAAAGCTTATTTCAGCCCCAGACACAATTTAAAATGTCCAAACAATGTGCAATTCATTGTCTATAATTAAAACTCCCATCGAGATGAATTGCATCTTTCAGTTTAATGATAGATACTAAAGTTATATTTGAATTTTCCTGGAAGGTTCCCTGGAACAGTCCATTTCACTTGACCTAATGTTGTGTAGTCAGGAGACATTTCTTTTCTGCTCTGTTCCATACGACCAGTGTCATTGGATATAATGACACACAACCTGCTGCACAAAGCTCATTTAAAGATAGACTACGTGTCTGGCTCTGTTTTACAAGTCTCCATCTGGCTGTTTGTTTACTCGGAGGAACAATGAGGTCTGCAGCTGTCGCTTCACCTCCGTCGACTCAAAGGACAAACACCATAAAGTCAGACAACAAGTTCAAAAGTCCATCACCATCATTTCCCAGGACGTTTCCATAAAGAACAATATAATTTAGGTAGAAATCATTGGTAAAAATGTTAATTCCATTTAAAGAAACACCCCAACTCCATCTAAGATCAAATAAATATTTACTCACTGTTACTCACTGTGTATATTGTAATGTATCTTACTTTGTGGGGTTAGTATTTTAACATTTGGTGACTCACACCACAGTTGGACAGAAAACTATTCAGACCAGATGATGGTGGCGCTTGAGATTCATCCTCTGGGGAACACGAACCTCTACGTGACTCCAATGAGAGATTCAAGTCTGGACCACAGCGGTGGACTGACCGACCGACAGGCTGACATTACCGTCCGGAGCCAAGCCACTGGCACAGCTCAAAATACGACATGTCTGAAAGCTTCTGCAAAGGACGGAGAAAACAATAAAAGTGGAAAAGATTATAATCACGTTTGTTTATGAAGTGGATTTAAAAAAGGATCCTCACTGAAGTTTCTCTTGGCGATCGTGTTATTTCACTTGGATCGTTCATACCGACAGTTATTATCCAGAACACACACACACAAGTAAACATGTTTTCCCACCAGGCAGCTGGCAGCGGGTCCAGTTCAAGTCGTGGGTGTTAATGGTAACAAATGTTTGTTTTCCCGAGCGAGTGCTGGACGTGCTGTGTCTGTTTTATGTTTGCTGTTGGATTTATTTGTCTTAGATTCCGAGCTTCATCTCTGCATGTGGAGAGAATCAGAGCTGGACTCCCTACATAGACAAGCCTCGGTCATCAGGGTGAGACCAAGAAGGTGTTGCTCAGTATTCTTCCTTCTACATCTTCCCTTGATCGATGATTTTGAGTTTTTGAGCAACTGAGTGAGCTTCAGTTCACTGTTTAGCCGTTCAGGCCAAAATTACAGATTTGATTCCCTCTTATTGTTCTCGTAATTACATTTTTGGCTCTAAAAAAACCCACTGTACACACTACAGCCCTGCAGCAAACAGCGGACACACACAGTTGGAGTCTGGCTGGTGAACAAAGAGGAGATTTTAGCAGCTAGACAGAAATTTCAATGCGGTGGAGACCAAAAACAGAGCTAAAAGAAAGTGAATATTGAACTTATATGTTAGGAGGAGAAAGGATTCATGATAGTTCTCTTTAACTGCTGGATGAGTAAATAAAAGGCAGAATCAGAAATAGTAAAGACAGTAATGTAATGCCCCTGATATTCAGATTCTATGACTGTTTCTCATTTGTGAATCCAAAATGTCGCCTTCTATGTGATTTGTTCGCCTCTGGCTCGTCGCTCCAGTGATTGAACTCGGGCCCAACCTTCGCCCAACGCAAGAATTTCCGAGGAATGCGACTGTGGTCAAAACGTGGCAGAACCGTGCGGTTCCGACACGGAGCACAAGAACTATTTTTCTTCCATCCTCTGTTTTCTAAAAAAAAAGACAAAAGTCGAGAATTCCTTTTCCAAGTGGAACCCCAAAAAAAAAACACACAATGCACATGCAAGACACAAACACACATTCACATTTCCTCAGGGGGTGTAGAGAACATCCAGAGGGGAATTGTTTCCTGGAATACACTGATTTCACCCAAATGGATTGAAACACAGCGGCGTTACGAGGATGGTGTGTGGTGGTGGAAACTATGAGTGGTGCTGGGGGAGGCAGCGGTCGAAGGGAGGGAGGAGGAGAGGGGTTGCTGAGTCTCCGGAACAAAATTTGTAATCTGCAGACATGACATCACTATAACTCTACGACAGTGAATGGCTTGACACGCGCGTGTGTGTGTGTAGGAGCTCTAATTGTCTACATAAAGCTTTATTTTGGAGCCCCCCCCCCCTCTCAGTGCCAATACGCCTCCTGCATCTGAGCCAGCTCAAGATGTGGGCGATTGTGTCCTCAAAGGTCTCCTTGTTCTTCTTCTCAGGACCCGGACTTGAAAAAACGGGGGCCGCAGCGTTTATCCACAGTATCAGTTTCTCACTCTGGACCCTGTTCAGGCCCCCCCCCACCCCACCCCAAAACCCGCAATAACCTCCACCAGTTCCTCACTCTGCTAGAAGAACATCCTCTCTGGTGCAGCCATCATGTTGTGGGGAGCGAAATCTGTTTCTACAGTCACATATATGGGGACAAAAAGCAACTCCCCATAGTGTAAATCCTTAGGTTTGAGATGCTTAAAGGTTAGATTTAGGTTAAGGGTCAGGATTAGGCTTTTAAACTACTGCCTAAAGTTAGAGCAAGCCTCCAGGAAGTCAATGCAAGTCAGTGTAAAGTCCCTGAAAGTCAAGTAGACACATATTGGGTTGCCAGGTTGTGAAAACACCTTTGGTAGTTGTTTTAGATGATTGAGTTGTAGATCTCAAAATTATCAGGAAATAAATAAGCATTCAAAACTTTAATGAATGGATTTAAGTCCACATTCCCTGCAGCTCGTGTTTATAGAACTAAGTGGAATAATAGTAAATGTTCTAAAGGCTTAAAGGGCTTTTTCACAACCTGGCAACCCAAAGTATAATACTCATTAATGTATCTTAAGAGTCTTATAAATAGGATATTAACCAGTAAACCCAACAATACGTTTATTTATGGTGTAATTTACACCATGTGCGCAGGAAAAAGTTCAGATGAGGATCCGGGCAAAGTTAAACGCTTCAGTTTCTAAACTCCTCGTACAACTCTTCAAAAATCACACGATCCTCCACGTTTACGCATTAAAACGTTGCACCTGCATGTCGTCTATTTCTCAACGATATACAAACTGTGGATCAATATAAACGTACCGGTCTTTGCGCATCAGTTGCCTCTGCGGGATCGAGTCTCTGCGGGATCGAACCTCTGCGGGATCGAGTCTCTGCGGGATCGAGCCTCTTCAGCTCTGTGTGTAAAGTGACAGATGATTAAATCCTCCGTGGACTCCGGACCTGGCGGGTTTTCCACGGACTGAAGCGTCTTGAGTCCGGTGCGTAAAAACCAAACTCATCCAAACACCGCCCCCCCTCCCTCAGTCTCTCTCTCTCTCTCTCTCTCAGTCTCTCTCTCTCTCTCCACTCCCTCCTTCACCTTGTGAGGAGTTCACGCGCAGAGAAGGTGGCCCGTGTGTGTTTTGGATGTAACAGAATATTTTAAATACATGGTGCAGGATCCACGTGGTTTCCAGCTGCTGATGTAAAACCACTGTATTATCTCTCGAAACGGAAAATCACCTCATATTTACAGACGTGGACACATTATATAAGAATGAGCATTTTACGTAAACTACCATATTTAGCATTTGCAGAGATTATATGTATATCATCTTGTGTATAAACAATTTTTAAATGATTAGTTTAACAGCAGTTCACACACCTCTTACTCAAACATGATTTAAGGAACTAGTCTTACAAGTCTTATAAAACATTTTAACTGTTTATTCAAATTATAAAGCGTTTACTTACTTAAATTATACTTTTTATTCAAAGTATAAAGGGTGTAACTATTTACACAGTTAAATTAGACTTGAATTCCAAATATTAAAGCATTAATTGATCTTTAATTCAAATTATAAAGCATGTATTGTTTATTGTTTATGTATTGAAGATCATTCACAGTTGACTTTAAGATTAAATGTCGATGTGTTCAAATGTAGTTTGTCAAACAGAAGTTTAACTAATCTCTTCCGGAGCTTTCAGTCTCATCCATTTCAACAAATGTGAAAAATATAACAAGTAAAATGAATAAACACTAACATTTCATATTACATTAGTGTGTGACTGAGTGTTATAAACAGTGTATTGCTCATAAATGGTTGAGCACAGTTCCACTCACATGGATAAGAGCGTGTAATCCCATACAGTCTCTATATTGTCTTTCAGTCTGAAACCTTCAGGCTTCTCTCTGTTGTACGGTCCTGTGGTTGGAAGCAAACTGCAAAGTCCTGACGGAGAAAAGCCCAGAGAGCAAGATATCATTTTCCCGCTCATTGACCTCCATTTTCCACAGTGGTGAGCAGGAGGTCTGGGGACGATTAGAGGCTTCGGCTGCGGCTCCGTCCTGCCACTACCCATTAACTCAGAATGTACAGTGCAGGAGCAGGATGTGATGAAGGCTTTTAATTCATGTGGGGTGTTTTTCTGTTTATTTACACAAACTATTGATAGACTGCTGGGTCCTCTGAAGGATCTCAGGGAATATGTATATACTGTATATACTGTATATACTGTATATGAACTCGGATTCCTTATCTGATTATTGCAGAAGCATGAGTGCATTCAAAAATCTCAAATATGTACATGTCAATATGCTGCCATCTGCTGTTTAAACCAATTACTTACAAATGTTCAACTGCAGAAAACAGATGCAACCAAACATTCAAGCAATAATAAATAAATAAAAACACTTAAAATTACAATTATCAGGTTTCTTATAAGATACTAAGACATAAAAATGAGTTTAAATCAGTTATTCCCCATAATTAGAAGTCTGAGACACAAGTTCTTATCGTGAGTATGTCTCATTTATTAGATCATTTGTAATAGTTATGAATAAATAAACTCATTTTAGAATGAAACAAAGAATAAAATGCTGATTCTTTTTCATTTGAAGGTTTATGTACAATAACAGATATAAATCTCTCGTCACTTTTACCAAAAAAGCAGAACTAAGCTAAATATTTGCGTGTTAAATTTGGCCTTAGTGTTGATCAAACCATAACAAATGAGGCCTGGCAGGACGTGTGAGGGGAAAGCTTCAGCAGTTATTTCCCCGACGCCATTAAATCCATCATGTTGTTGCCTCCACTGTTAATGAGCCGAGGCTCTAATGGTGAAACTGGCACAGTTCTGGTCTGAGGAGATCCTGAGCCGAGCGCTAGTCGCATGAGTCATTATCAACGGAAAACACACTGAAGCACCAACGCTCAGCAGGACTCGTTTTTCACACGAGGGATTAAAGACCTCAGAGGTACATTGAGCAGGAACTTGGAGGAAGTTTGTGCTGTAGGATGTGATGATGGGGAGTCAGTGGACATTTCATTACTGATACATGTAAAGAAAGTAGGAAACAAACTATGGCACAGGTTTAGTTTACCACATGACCACCTACACCTGGGACATGCACCACTTGGACGGCACTAGCTGTCAATCACATGTGCTTTATCGTCTATTTGACTCTAAATGGGACAATAACTTAGAAAATGAATATTTTATATTGAAGAGGACTTGAAACAAGAGATTGAGACAATAATCTAATTATGAAAAGGTTTTCTGATGTTATAAATCAAGTGAGGAGTAGAATCATTTTCTCACAGACTTCTATAGAAAGTGTCTTCTTCTATAACCTGCTGGTCATTTGAGAGAATGCAGTCTATGGCTACATCCAGTAGCGTAGCTTTGTTTAGTCATTAGACTGAGAACGCTATATCTCGTTTGTCATAATGGACAAAAACAAAAGCGTAAAACAACACGTCCGACAGAAGCAACTTGTTTGATGCTGCCACAAAATTTACATATATACTTAACTGTTATATTTAACTGTATCAAAAACACGTGATTGGCTTTATAAGCACTTTAAATGAACGACCACAGATAAAGTTAGATGCAGAATTTCTTCCCAAACTTTCTGTTTGATATTAAACATAGTTAGTTTAATGTGGACAGAAAACATCGGCTGCTTCAGGGCCGACCGACTCTAAATAAAACTGTGGCATCATTCCTCATTTTGAACAGTTTACACAGTTCTGTGTTGCCAGCTTCAGATTTAAAATAAACATTTAGACGTGCTGTATATTCAAACCCGTGTGTGATGATACCAACCTGACTGCTTCTAAAATCCAAAGCGACCCACCTTTCCTCTGGAAGCTCTCCTCTCTGGGGCCGAGGCCGGTGCTGGTGTTGAGCTTGATGATAGCCACAGACTCGCTGTCACAGGCACGACCGCTGTGTCGTGGCAATTTCTACAATCCCACTCTGACAACGAGGAACGAGACACAATTCTCTTACAGTATTGTCACACTTTAATGCTCAGAGCATGGTGCATACGACAAAGGTTAGTTTGTAATATGCACACCGATGGGAAACAGTTCTTTGTCTTTATACATTTGGCTCATCCCTCCCACTCTGGTTGGGTTTGTTACAAAGTCAAGGTCAGGATCTTCTGATGACATCAAGGCAACAATGCCTTAGTTAAAGCAATCAGGCCAAGATTCATTCAGTTGTACAGGATACAGCATGATCAAGGTTACATTGTATGAGATTCAATCATGATCAATCAAAGGGAAATTAACATGATCATATTGTGGTCAAAATGTTACATTTCCTTACAATCCCCTTTTGATCATGTTGGATCAACGCTAAAGTAAACACTTTATAAGGTGGGAATACCACTGTCAGGGTTGACCGATTGAGGTTACTTCAGTTGTGTGCCAAGATCATCAACATTAGATGGTGGAATCCAGTCTGGGATAGGGTAGAGGTCAATTTGCATAGCAGTAACAATGGCCTTAGTGCATTGTTTGTGTATCAGACCAATCATACAAGTGATAACAGAAATAGCAATCAAAACATGACAATGCTTACAATCAATGTGCGAAAGAACGATGTACCCATGGATGACAGGGGGCCAAACACCTTCGAAAAGGGTCCCACCCATGCACATCATGCAGATCTTTATCCTTTGTTCAGTATTCTGTTTTAGCTTAGTTATCTCTGCGTCATTACTAGCAATATAGGAACAACATTCAGTATGAATAACTTGACATACACACCCTGAGAGGCCAGCAAAAGGTCCAAGGCCATTCTGTTTTCTGTTGCTACCGTGCTACATCGTCTAAGCGCCTTGATGTAGCTGTTATGGTGACTGTAGAAAGATTCATGTGACGTTCTAACACTGTGGATAGTGACTGAATCTCTTCTTGGGACATAAACACCCCATATGAGGGTATTAGGAGTCCTAATACACGTTGGGTGGTTGTTATTGTGCGTCTGGCCCTGCGGTGGAGTGATGATAGCTCTGCTGCAGATACTTCTCTGATTAGGGGTACTAAAATGGACTGTCTGTTAAAAGAAACAGTCTTTGTTTGATTACAATAAGTAATATTTGCTGTAATTATGTGGCTAGGATCCTGTACACATAAAGAAACATTTGACAGAGGATGCACTCGCAGAGAGAAGCGACTGAACAGTTGCGGGCTGAGATTTAGCTGAAAATATAGGCTTTGAACAATTACGTACATTTAAATCCTAAGAACATTATTTGGGTTTGAGTTTTCCAGGGGCTATCCACACTCCTGCCATGATGCTATAAGTATATTCTGTATTGCTTACTGGCCAGCATTCTGTCTCATTGCAGCTAGCAGGCACAGCTAGGAATTCTACGATGTTGGACCATTGCATGCACAATGGTCTCGAACTTGGATATTTTCCACAGTACTGCAGTTTTTAACTCACTTGGTCTGTAGCGCTCTGTTAAATTCTGATAAGATAAAATAAATGATGTCCATTTCACTCAGGTCGGTTATGATGAGTTAGCCCTGGAATATAACAGTCTGAGAAGGTCTCTGTAATTTTGCAACTTTAAATACTTTAAGGTCTGCTACTGATAATGGTACAGGCATTACCATAGGTGTCTGTGATAATGTAGGTAAATGTTGGCAGATCCTGCAATCAGAAATGTTTCGGGCAGTAAACCCATACTTGCATCATAGTGATGGCTAAATTGTCTTTATCAATTATGTATCGTCTCCTTCGCTTGTATTGTTGATTTGCAGGGGGTGGACTTTGTTGTGTTTTACAAATTTGTGACTGGTGCTGTGGCAATGGCGTCCATACGGCATGTAGGTCGTTCCTTGTGTTTTTGACACCAGATT
The DNA here is from genome assembly GCF_022539355.2 of Hippoglossus stenolepis. Lineage (NCBI taxonomy): Eukaryota > Metazoa > Chordata > Actinopteri > Pleuronectiformes > Pleuronectidae > Hippoglossus > Hippoglossus stenolepis. Next base: position 4,823,612 of record NC_061499.1, read on the forward strand.
ACAGATTGTTTCAGATATTTAGCTGTGTTGAGATCATTGTACGGCAACATGTTGTTCGTTCAAGATCACGGACTGTCTCCCAAAGGGTGCTGGAGTCTGTAGTCAGGCATTGATATTTAGCCCTAACCCTCCCCCTTTTTTTTTTCTTTTTTTTTTTTAGTTCCTTCAGTCTTCTTTTGATGTTTCTTCCTTGGTCTGCAACAGCTGTTGGTTGTTGGTAGGTTTTTCACCTCAGTGAGAGCAGCCGTCTTTCTTCTGCTTCTGTTCCTCGTCTGTGAGTGGAGCGGACTCTCTCCTGGGCCTCCGTCTCAAGTGGCGGCACCTTTCTGCAATGGCTGGCATGTGTCCCGGTGGTTCTTTCTTTCACATTAACCGCTGTAGGTTATCAGCACCCAGTCTCCTGGTTTCAGGTTATGCAACTGGCCCTCTGCTGGTTGCGGTAGTGTTGCTTTACCTGTGTGTATAAGGCTCAACATTTTGGTTAAGTGCACACAGTAACTAAGCATCACATCTTCTAGGAGTTCTGAGTTGAGGACTTGATTTTCTTGGGGAGGGCCATATCCGTATTCATAGGTCTGCCTGGAAGAATTTCAAATGGTGACAGACCTGTTCTGGCCCTTCCCTCTCTCTCATGGCCATTAACACTACCGGTAGTGCTTTATCCATGAGAGTCCTGTGTCACAGCATTTGACCAGTTTGTTTTTAATTGTTCCATTTTCTCTTTCAACTGCTCCACCACTCTGTGGATGATAGGTGCAATGCTGTTTCAGATTGATACCTAAAAATGTTGAAAGTTGATTTTGCATTATTTACAAAAGTTCCGTTATCACTGTTGATTTTATGTGGGATTCCCAATGGGAAATGATTTTCGCACTAACACCTTTGCCACTGCAGAGGCATCTGCTTTACCTGTAGGAAAACTTCAACCCATTTAGAAAACATGTCAACAGCCACAAGACAATATTTCTTTCCTTCACATGGTGTTAGTTCAATGAAATCCATTTGCAAGTGATCAAACGGTTGGCCAGGGGCTTGTATGTCCTGGCCTCTTGTAGTGTTGCTTGTCAGACAAATTAAACATTTTGAAAAAACATTGTGAGTAATTTGTGAAACCCGACAATTTTCAATAAAAACAAAAACAAACAAACAACAAATAAACATTTAAACAGACATGGACCGTCCTCAGATTGACATACATTGTTAACATATGTACATTCAGCCCTTTTACAGGCTGCTTTCTCTATGTTGTTAGCATGGCTCTGTGCTTCTGCTAAATCTGTGAGAGAAAGGCAAGAGGAGTATCAATCAATTGTGACATTTACAGTATGTTGGTTAGTTGTGCCGCTTCCTTTGCTGCTGTATCTGCTTGAGCATTACCTGTTGAAACAGAATCACTTTTAGTGTGAGCCTCACACTTACAGACAGATATCGCTGTAGGGAGTAAAATGGCTGTTAATAGAATTAGGTTGTTGCTCTAGCAGAATAGAAGATACAGAATATGGCACTAACAATGTGACCTCTTGATATCCTTTCTGCTTAGACAGAGAGGCTGACCCAATGCCAAGCTATCTAATTTTTTAAAATTTTTTAAGGAGAAATACGCCACTGGTCGTTGTACTCTACTGTTGTCATGAAACCCCTTTCTCATTTACAGTCTGTGTAAATGATCTGTTTTGATCCGGTAGTCCCAGTGTAGGTGTAGAAGTCAGTCTGTTGTAGCTGGGTAAATGCTGTGTCAGCGTCTGTCGTCCACGTCAGGTTGTCTGTTGGTCTCAGTCCTTGGCCATGCATAACATACAAGAGTGGAGCCTCAGGATGCATAATCACAGATCCACTGTCTACAGTAGCCTGTCATCCTAAAATTACATTAATTGTCTTTTGGTACGGTTTTGGAATCTTGAGGATGGCTTCACTCTTTTGAGCTCAATGTTTTACCGCTGCTAGAAATTTCGTGTCCTAGGAAAGTTACACTTTTCTGGACAAATTGCAGCTTAGCCAGGCTGGCCTTGTGGCCTGGTCTGCAAGATATTTTAGCAATGCTACTGTGTCGACTTTACAGGCCTGTTTTGTTGGTGAACAAATCATCAAATCATCAACATATTGTATCAGCGCGTCCCGCTGGTAACTACAAGTCCTCAAGACTTGCATATAACACCTGTGAGTCGACTGCAGGGATTCCACAAAACCTTGGGACATACATCTAAATGTATATGATTTGCCCTGGAATGTGAAAGCAAACCAATACTGAGAGTCCGGATGAACTGGGACACTGAAAATGCATTAGCCAAATCAACAATTGAAAAAAACCCACGTGCTTTCTGGTGGAACTAGAGAAACTTGTATATTATCTTTCTCTCTTTTTTAAATTTTAATTCATTTAATAGGCATTCTTACTGGTGAGTGTGCACATGGAATGATGACTCGGTTTTACCAGGTTTTAAATACTGGTGTTATCCTGCTACTGCTTCTGGTTTGAGTGGATGTTGTGCTTGACATAAACGGTATGTGCTCTTTGGTGTCACATTGAGAGGTTCAGTCTCTTTAACTAATCCCAGATCATACTTATCATTAGCCCATAACTTTGTTGCACTTCTTGTAACTCTGAAGAGTCAATGGTTAACTGAGAAAAATGTATCCAAACCTTTTGTTTAAATTTAGCAGTTTGTGCTAAATGCACAGTTCGTTTTCCCCAGAAAAGTGCTCTGAAATGGGCATCTGTATGTTTGCATTCGGGTGAATATTGAATTCCTTCTCCCTATCCTCCCATGTACAATCTCGTGAACACCGAGTGACCCAGGGTGCCAAATTTTCCCACTGCACATCATTTGCTTTAGCTAGAGACACATGTGGTGATGAGTTATGTATATTAAAGAATTTGACTACGGGGGGTCAACACAACAGTCAATGCGCACATTCTATTATTGTAATACACCCAATCACTAGTAATAAAATTGCTTTCTTTATCTTCCTGGAACCAGCTTTTCAAACTCTGTGTCTGGTCCTTCACTAACTGTGGCTGTGCAATGTAAATCAGGTGCTTGCATGACGTCGTGTGTGTGTGCTATTTCAAGCAGATCTTAGGTTATGTACCTGGGCCCGAGGTAACAGGTCCCATTGGTATATGTACAGTGGCTTACCATGATCTGGTTGTACATATTCATCTGGGATATCTCATGTTCTGGTGACTTTAACCCCTTCCTCTGTACAATGCAAAATCAAGCCTAAAACACACATTAGGTCTCTTGCTAACAAATTTACAAGTCAACATTTACTTTTATATCCCATCTGTTTTGGTAACAGACAGTGGTGTGGTATATGATTATTTAATTGTGGTGCCTGATGCCCAACAGTGAAAATATATATACCACTCAATTTTGGAAGATCATTTTTGTTTTATGGCCCCAGAATCAACCAGAAATGTGATATTTTGCCTGCTACCTGTAGAGTTATTTCAGGTAAAACTTCAGATCCACTTGTTTTTGTCATGTTAAACAATTCTTTGTAATGTTTGTACGTGTATGTGGTGTTGGGGTGCGTTCACCTGAATCTGAGTCTCCTCTGCCTCTGCCGCAAGCCATGCCTCATCCTCTGTGCAGTCTCCGGGATAAGTGAAAAGAAGTCCAGTGGATCCCCTTTTCAGCCTTGTTCTGTTACAGTTCTCGCACAGTGCTCAGGGTCTTCTGGTGGCAACATTCAGCTGTTTTCTTTGAAGACTTTCATCAATCTGACCACCTATTCAGCAGGCTGTTCTCATAAAGTCTCTCCACATGTCCCGATAAACAGCATCTGTTCTCAGTCATAGCGCATGTCTGTCTCTGGCCAGTCTCCTTATACTTTGCCCCATTTCAGTTTCATGCTGTGGAGCAAGAGACTTCTGGTTTCTCTCAAATTCTGCCTTTACTGTTGTACAATTTGGGCCAGTACTTCAACAACTGCAGCCCATCCTTGTGTGGCTATGTCTGGCAGTTCACTGGAAATTCAGCGCATCTCCTCTGGTGCCAGGCTCTGTAGACATACATCACTGCATCGCGTCTGCTCTTGGATTAGGCACCTCAATCATTGGGAGATTGTGGACGTCTCGTGCTCTTGTTCTTGTGGATATGGGACTTGTGCCGCGATGGTTGCAGCGGCCTCACTATGGGGTTGGAGCGGAAGCTGCGCCTGATTTGGTGTTCTGTTGCGGCTGACTGTACTTGGATGTCTCGGTATGAGATAGCAGGCTGTTGGTTCAGGTGACTCTGATATGCGGCTGAGGCAGGAGGAGATCCAGTTCTTTCTGTGAATGTGAGAGCTGAGGACATTGATTAGTTTCCCTCCTCCCTCTTGCGCCCCTGCTCACTACTTTGTTGTCGGTGTCTTTTCTTTTTTTTCTGATTCACACATCATAAATGCTCTCTGATTTATTTTTATTTTACCCTTTATTTTGTCATATTTTCCCAATTTATTTTGGAGCGTCTGTATATGATTTATACTAACACTACCATTCTCAGAAAATTCAAACTTTCCTACCCACAACAGAAGCTGTTTACAGGAGTCATCACCATGTTTCTCACACATAATTTTTGCACATCCCATTAGATCAGAAACTTCAGTAAAGGTTTGCTACTAAGTTTCCCATTTCGATATTAATTCGCAGTCACTCACTTACCAGCAAACAGAGATCTCTCAGACATGACATTCATTGATATTATTCATTATTTCCTTTATCAATGGGTCGTCACCTAAGTAATGTCACTCTACCTCAGACGTCACCCGTGGTCTTCAATACTGTATCCTCCTTAAAAATTTTAGATGCCGTATCGAACTATCTTCATTCCAAGATCTCACAAGCAGCCTCTTCTCACCCTGGGAGTCGATTACGACTTGCCCTCAGGAGAGAAAGACTTCTGGTTCTTGGGCAATTTAGAATCCTCACCGACTGCGCGCAGATTTATACTTGGTCTTGAAAGTGGTTTGAAGCGTGAATGAGTTAGGCATCCGGACGACCCCCAAATTGTCGTGGCAATTTCTAATCCCACTCTGACAACGAGGAACGAGACACAATTCTCTTACAGTATTGTCACACTTTAATGCTCAGAGCATGGTGCATACGACAAAGGTTAGTTTGTAATATGCACACCGATGGGAAACAGTTCTTTGTCTTTATACATTTGGCTCATCCCTCCCACTCTGGTTGGGTTTGTTACAAAGTCAAGGTCAGGATCTTCTGATGACATCAAGGCAACAATGCCTTAGTTAAAGCAATCAGGCCAAGATTCATTCAGTTGTACAGGATACAGCATGATCAAGGTTACATTGTATGAGATTCAATCATGATCAATCAAAGGGAAATTAACATGATCATATTGTGGTCAAAATGTTACATTTCCCCAGCTGCCATCCTCCATCCGTCTGCCAGGAGCGAGGAGACAAGAGCAGCGGCTTCAAACTCTGGATAAAGAGAGGAAGTGATCTCTGGCATCACTTGTTGAGTTTAATGCTTCCTACCTGTAAATGCAGGAGACATCAATGACGACATCGATCATATCACAGCAGGGCTGCATGTCCACAGGAGTGTGGTGATGTAAATCTGTCTAACGACATCAAACAGGAAGGCCGAGAAACACAGAGGATGTTAAGAAGAGAGGGAAACACATGGCACCTTCTTATTGTACTGCAATTAAACAAAATGACAGAAATATACAACTTACAGGTATGACAGTAACTGAGGAACGTGCTTCTGGACGACTTTACTGAAGGCCTCGAATATGGAGCGGTCGTAGATGTTGGCCAGGTAGAAACTGAGGAGGGAAAGAAGAGGAGGACAAATTACAGTGGCACAAGTTAAGCTTTCGTCGTGTTTTTTACTTTAATGTCACGAGATAGTTTAACTTTAAAGTGCAAACAGAAGGTTTTTCCACATGAACAGATAAAGAAACAGATTCTGAGGTTTGAAACAATAAAGAAAATGATGAATAACAAAGACGTGGAGTTTAATGTTAGATACAGGGAAGTGGATTATGGGCCAGAACAAATTAAATCTGTTTGTGTTTACATTTGAGCAAATAAAATCTTAACTTTAATGACTATTATCTGTTTATAATTCTAGTGTATTATTCGAAGTACTAAAAATCATAATTTAATTACATTGAGACTGAAGACAATTTAAAAAACAAAGTTCTGAAGTGACTTTTCATTCTATATCCTCCTTTATATGTTATATCATTTTATTGTAAAAGACATTAACAATGATCATCTGAAATTTTATTATGTAGTGAGACACACTGAATAAAACATAAACATGTTTGTTGTGTGTTCAGATTTAAGTTTAAGATCATTTTTGAAGACGGATTTCCTACACTAATCAACCCCTTGTTGTTTTTATCACTCCCTGAGCCTCCAGAATAACTTGAGAACCTCTGTATTAAACCCTTATGTTTCATATCTTTTCTATAAACCATCTTAATAATAAAGAAAACTTCCCAAACTGCCACAAACTTCCACTTTTAGCCGGAAATGAGCGGAAAAACGCCAAACCTGGCAACACAGCCTCCTCCAATCTGATTGGCTGCTCGTTTGAATCATACCCTTGTCATGTGACAGGCGGTCGGCACAAACAAGGAAGTGATTGTAAACGGTGAGTAATGATTGCACATTAAAACGTTTTTAAACATTAAATAGGCTCGTTGCAATAACAACTATTCACTTCACTTAAATGCATGTTTGAATATGAGTTAAATATGAAACCGCTTAGAAAGAAAACGTGTTTATTCATCGATTATTTGAGTTAAAACCTGAGCTCTTCCTTGTTCTCTTTGAAAACAAGTTGGGCACAGTGTAATTCCTGGGATCATCGCATTCCCCTTAATCTTAACAGTGACGATACCAGGAAATACACACACCCTAGGTTCTGCTCTGCACAAGGATTGGACCCATTTACAAAATAAAAAAGGTATTTAAAATAAGGAAACAATACATCTCTGTGTACTGGTGGAAAATACTTGCATAAGGAAGTACTTCAAGTTTTCATGGTACTTTCATTTCGATATCCTTTGCAGTACTGTAACATTTTCCTGCTAACTTTACTTTGACTTAAGGTCGATATTACCTGCAGGATTTTACTCTATAATCGAGTATTATTAAATTGTGATATTGATATTTTCACTTCAGTAAAAGATCTGAGTTCTTCTTCACTACCACCGTGTCTCAGTCAGCTGAGGAGTTGGAAAGGTCGTCCATCGAGACTCACGACTCCATCGAAACTAAAAGTTTTTTTGCTCTTCCGCGTGCTGTGGGAATAAAGTCTATCTCTCGGCTTCCTGTCTCAGGGACCACAATGGCCGCAGCTCTCCTGTGTTTCCTCCTGGCGGGTCCAGTGCTGCTGGTTGCTGCCGGCCCAGTTCACGACTCCGACAATGGGACCGTGCCACTGGTGATCTGGCATGGGATGGGTGAGCATACTGCATGTCATCATATACTGAAAGAGCAAAAATACTGTGTACATATACACATATATACATCTTTCAGTACCTGCTCTATGTGCTTTACAAATATATTATTGTACTATTATATTATATGAATGTGCTGATTCTCAAGATTTTTAAGTCGTAGGTGATTTATTATCAGATTTCGTGTTGTTAAATAGCAGAAGCTCAAGTTACGATCAATCTAAAAATAACTGAAGTGTGTGTGTGTGTGTTAAGATGTTAAAATGGAGAAGTTGAGGTCAGCTGTTAAATAAAGTGAATAAACGTGTGTTCACCAGGTGACAGCTGCTGTAACCCTCTGAGCATGGGATCGATAAAGAAGATGGTCGAGGAGGAGATCTCTGGCATTTACGTGACCTCATTGATGATCGGGAAAAACGTCATCGAGGTACCGTTACACCGTAAAGTACATTTACTACCGAACCTCTGAGGAAGAAAACTTCCCTGTAGTCAAGTGTCTTGTGTCCAAGTTGTCATATAATATTAATTTCCAGTCTTACTTTAGTTAAAAAGTCCATAATTGAAGCTTCTTATCTTAAGAAATGTCTGATGTTTCACTGAGACTTTATTTAATTTCTGTAAACGTACATAAAATCCACCTTTGCTTCCTGCACAAACACACAATGCATATAGAAATATGACACGTTGTCGTATATGATGCAGTCGGTCATGCAACAGCTTTGCCTGATTCGTCCACTTGAACATGTAACACTTCCTATTCTGTGACGTTTGCAGAGCCAGTGGCTCAAGTTACATCAGAAAACGGCTCCTTTACAACTTTTTGTGATTTTTTTTTTGTGTTAATATTCATTGCAAACTTGTTCCTTTTTGCTTTGATCCCTCGCGGCACCTTGACCGTTTCTCCCCATGTGGACGCAGCTCGTCTTTTTCTTTTCTGATTTGTCCGCCGTGCTCTGAACTTTCCATGTGTCTCCTCCTGCAGGACACAGAAAATGGGTTTTTCATGGATGTGAACAAGCAGGTGTCCATGGTGTGCAGTCAGCTCGCTCAGGACCCCAAGCTGAAGGGAGGATACAATGCTATGGGCTTCTCCCAGGGGGCGCAATTTCTGTATGTACCTCCTGCTCTTCTAGTGTGAATGACAGATCCTGTGTTCGTGTAGATTCTCTTATTCTCCTAAGAACGAGGAAGCTGATTCCTCCTGGTTCCTCTCTTCACAGGAGGGCTGTGGCTCAGCGCTGTCCGTCTCCACCAATGAAAACCCTGATCTCCGTCGGTGGTCAGCATCAAGGTAACTACGACTATGACTAAAGAACTATGAATACATCCATATTTCTGTCTCGTCCACACCTGAAAGTACTCGACACATCAAACAGCTGCAGTTTCCAGCTGGTGACTGAAATAATCCAGCTCAATATATATATGAGTATAAACAAATATAGATGAGAGGGATGACGATATTGATTTTGGTCTTTTCCTGTGATTTGTTGATTGGAGCCCAACCTCTTCTGATGCTATCAGCCCAACATTAAATCAATCGGACTCGGCCTCGTCACTGTGTCTATGATTAAATCAGAAGTCTATTGATGAACCACAGAGCTGCATTGTTACCGCCAAGTTAAATTAGATTTTTATCTTCAGTAGATAGAATTAGCTCAGCATTCTTCAACTGTAAATGTTTAAATGTTAATTCTCTCTGCGTGACTATGTCTCTCCAGACGAGGCCTTTATTTATAGCTCCTCTCTCACTTTTTTATAAAAATGCAGCGTGAATGTGAGTCACCATCACAATCTCAGTGGTGACGGGTAAAACCTGCACGTGTGTGTTGCTCCTCAGGCGTGTACGGGCTGCCCAGGTGTCCCGGAGAGAGCTCTCACATCTGTGACATGATCCGCAAAGCTCTGAACAGCGGCGCTTACTCCGACCTGGTTCAGAAGCAGTAAGTTCCCGTCGCTCTCAGACTCCGGTTGTTGTGCGGCTCTTGACGATTGTCGCCGTTCAACTGATGTGTTGCGCTGACTGGATGTTGTGTCTGTGGTTATCAGCGTGGTGCAGGCGCAGTACTGGCACGACCCGCTGAACGACGACCTGTACAAGAAGCACAGCCTGTTCCTGGCCGACATCAATCAGGAGAGGGTCAGTATGTGGAGAGAGGACTTTACAGAACCACATCAGACCTGCGATGGTTGCATCAACTTAAAATGTTGTGTCATTAGATCAAACGCAGGGAGATTAGTCGCTTCTACGCTCATTAATACTGAAAATGTTTTTGTCTTTATCTTCTTCGTGCTCTTAAGGTTATAAACGAGACGTACAAGAAGAACCTTCAGCTGCTGGACAAGTTGGTCATGGTGAAGTTCCTGCAGGACACTGTGGTGGATCCTGTTGATACTGAGGTAACACACTGTTCTGTCCTGTTTACACTGCTATTTTTAAATTGACTTTAAACTTTTTCTGCCTCTCATTTTGTTTGGAGAAAAGTCATTTAGTTTTACTATCCCTGCTTTTGCAGCCTGGGGCAAATGTCCCCGTTGATTTTATTTATGTTCTACAGCATCAACTTCCTCAGTTTACGTCAAGATGATTATATTCCCTCTTAACTTGTTGTAATGTTCCTGACTCTCCTCAGTGGTTTGGTTTCCTGAAGACCGGCCAGGCCAAAGAGACGGAGACTCTACAGGAGAGCGTTCTCTACACAGAGGTAAAACTCGTCTGTGAAGATTAAAACTATTCCTCCGATATCGATCATTTCACGTTGTCGTCGTCTGCATCGACCACCAGCTTTGTTTTCCAGGCAGTAAAATCTGAACCTGTAAAACCTTTGTGAAGTTTAAAGGTTTAAAGTCCGTGTCTCTCCATTCAGGATCGTTTGGGGTTGGCAGCGATGGACAAGGCCGGGAAGCTGGTTTTTCTGGCAACCAAGGGCGACCACCTCCAGTTCACCAGAGAATGGTTCACCGAACACCTGCTGCCTTACCTGCACTGAAAACATCAACTTTAAATGCTGAAGTTGAAGTAAAATATAATATCAGACTTTAATATAATGCAAGTTAAGAGTTAAGAAGCTCAGCAGCCAGACCAGGGATGGTTTCTTCATTTTGCACTGGTCACTTGTAGCATGGTGTTTTCTGTTTAACTTTTAGCGGCTAATGTGCATTAGCTCGATGCTGTAACACTTAACACCAGACTCTGAATCCTTATTTCCACTGTGCACTCAAACTGTCAGAAATATAAAACTCTGAGTTTGTTACATTTTATTCAAATCTTGTTTTAACTGCCTATTAATGTCCGTAAGTTCCCTGACATGATGCATCTGTACATCCAATAAAGAACAAAACCAAAACACAGACTTTTTATTGCAACATTTTTTTTTAATGACGTCTCCAGAACTAATGAGCAGACTTTTGATTTTGGACCCAAAATGATAAAGAGGTAAAAGAAAAAGAGACGATGTTTAAAAAACAAAAAACAAAGAAATCACTGAAGAGAACCCGAGTGGAGACAGGGTGAGGAGGAAGGGAGGGGGGGGTGACACACATCACAGCAGATATTTCCAATCCAGACACTGATGTGGAGGTGAAGCGTTCGATAACAATCAATTCTTTCTTTCAGTCTCTTTTAAAACGTGTCATTTTCTTTCTCCTCCGCTCGGCAGCAACATCTCTTTGCTCGTCACCACAACTTTTTTTTTTCCTACATTTTGCTTCTTTACAATGGAATGTTTTTAACACTTGGGAATGTTCTATGTGTGGGTTCAAGGGAAAAGTGGAATTATGCTTTTTTCCTCCTATTTTAAATTGCACGACATCATCTAGATGAAGAGTTAGACGGTGTGAAATAGACAGTGGTTTCACAGACTACTTGTTTTTATGTCTAATTATGTGCTTTGAGTTGTTGTTTTTTTTTAAATATACATTTCTATCATCTGCTATTAATGTTCATGATCGTACGGTCAACATCAGTGGCGGTGATATGGAAGCCGTCTTTATCCTCTGTTGACTGGCTTCTGTTTGACAAGAGCTTCAGTGAATTGCACAAAGAGAAAGAGAAACCCTGAATGAAGCATCATGATGGTGGCGCCCGATTGGCTGCGGTGCTTTCGTTGCAGAGGAATCACTGTTCCTATGTCGGCTATTCTACAAGTTACATTTATCCAGATATATAGAAAAAAAAAAATTTAAAAGAGCATCCAGCTATTGGCATTATTCGTTTTTTTTTTTTTTTTGAAAAGTGCTCCCTGGATCACAGGGGGGAAACCCAATTTTAATGACAAGCTGCTCCCTGCTGATTGGCTGGAGGATTTGCTCCCAGGGTAAAGCAAGCACTCCTCATTGGCTTATGGAGGGGAGAGCTTCAGCTGTGATTGGCTGTTAGGGGAAGAAGGGACGGGAGATGTAACGCATGAGGTCCGAATCTCAGTCTACAGTGAGAGAGTTAGCTGGTGGGGAGGTCGATCAGTCAGGTGGGAGTTTGCAAAAAAAAAAATGGTGTGGGGAGGATCTCAAGGATGGGTGGGGGGGGGGCGGTAATTTCATCTGCTGCCCCCCCGTCTATCCGGCGATCTCGGTTGCTGTGGTAACGAGCTTCTTGCCGTCCCAGACAGTCTTGAACTGCTCGGGAACAGGAATCTCCGTCTATGGAGGAAAGACAAAGAGGTTTAAGTTTAAAGCCATAATTCATAAAATAGAGATTTTATTAAAACTGTCAAATTCAATTCAAGTTTAATGTAAGTGACTTTTATTACCTCCACCAAAGAGGTTGTGTTTTTAATTTCATCCGTTTGTCGGTTAGCAGAATTACACACAAACTACAGAAAAGACTTCCACAAACGGGCGGATGCAGGAAGTCTTTTTTACATTTCTCTTTAACACGGCGCAATCGGACAGAGACATTCTCAGAGTGTCCTTCCATTTGATACAGGAAACTGATGACATGTTGATTTGGAACCCGGCTTGTAGCAGAACTTGTAAAAACCAACTTATTCAATTAAGTCTCTGGTGCTGAAGCTAGATGAACTAATCGGTAGAGTAGCCAGAGATCAATTAGTGCAAAGCATAATGCAAAATCCCTTTGTTCCCCGTTGAGGCTACTCACAAACTCTCCGTCTTTGTTGGGTACCAGGATGTTCATCTCGGAGCTCTTGGCGCTGATGATCTCGCACATCAGGGAATCTTGGCTCAGGTAAATGTGGCAACCGTCCGTCTTGTTGATGGAGATGGTCGGCACCTTACCCATGACCTGGGAACATGACAGGAAGTGAACGTGAAGCAGGAGCAGCAGGAAAACATTGGGCGACATCATGAAATGAAACGGCGCTGCGTCGTTAACACACCTGGACCTTGACGTCTCTGCAGTTGATGATCTCCACGATGCCGACGACGTGGTCAAACACCAGCCCCAACTTCTTACAATTGTCTAATGGAGAAAAACAAAACGCATAAGAAAAACAAGTCTTCCTCTTAAACCACCTTGACGTGTTGACATATACAGAGCAATACTTATTAGTAAGTCCAGTTGCATATGTGCACCTGTACAACTCGTGAAGTTGAAATCTGACAGGTGGTTTCCTCTTCTTACCTAAAGTGATGGAGTTGATTTTGCCCTTGACCTGCAGGGTGCTCTTGTTACACTTATAAGCATAAACCACTTGTTTCAGCTCAGTGTCGCTGATCACCAGGTCCTGCACGCCCTCGTGGTTCTCCTACAGGAGGCAAGCAAGGAAAAGCAAAAAAGCACAAAGACCGAGAGTTGATCAAATAGTTTTAAACAGGACTTGTCACTGAAGTTGCTAAATATAAATGAGCTTTAAATAACAAGTACATCTGGCTCAATGAGTCATTTTGGCAGTGCTCTATCTGTTGCATAAACAAATGACTCCAGCTAACAGTCATAAAAACAAGTCTACATTTTTTCCATCGTTTCCCTTTCACATGGACGACAGAGTTTAAGGATAAAGTCAGCTCCTGCTTAGTCTCTAGAAAGAGCGTGCACCAACAACTTACCACTTTCCACTTCTTCCCCTCCAGCTCCAACACGGGGGGGAGGGTGCGGGACGGGGCCGGAACCGGAGCCGGAGCAGGTCGGGGGCTAGAAGAGAAGGGTTTGGGTCCGGTACGCACAGGAGCCTGGCCCCTCAGGGTAGGATTCTTGTGGGTCTTCTGGTCGTCACCCACATGCTTCAGGCCTGGAGAGGTCGAGGAAGGGGGGGAATCAAATCACAATTAAAAACTTTACTTATACCTAATCTGTCTTTAGACTATTTTAGCCACCTACCACTGGTAATGTCGGCTCCCTTGCATATGGAGTTAAACAAAGCGTTACGGTCATCAGGCCCAGAATTGCCGCCGCCGCCAGAGGATCCACTTAAGTCCATGGGAGGAGGTGGTGGTCCAGGGGGAGGAGGGGGAGGACATCCACCAGCAGGAGCCCTGGGAGGAGCTGCACCGGCTGAAGCTACAGGACCCTGAGGTGGACAGAAAAGTTTAATGTTTTTCGACTGATGAAAAGTGAGAATAAACTTGGATATTGTAAATTCTCTGAGGACTCACAGTCCTGCTCCAGGTCAGTCCTGTGGTGTGGTGCTTCTTGATGTAGTTTTGCAGCTCAGTCCAGATGGAGAGGTAGACCTTCACCCACTCCACGTGTGTCTTGTCCCTGCGGAGGAAGGAAGCAGGAACGTCTGAGGATCGTTCAATTCTTGACTTTTTTTCCTTTTAAAACTAAATACGAGTCGTGTTCTGGTCCAACAGCTGCATAACCACGGTGATTTAGTCAAAGTAACTTAAGTTTGAGCAAGGAACTCAAATCTGCTCATACAACACAAAAGCTTTCCTCTCAGGCCTAAATACAGGAAGTCTACCACTTCAGCGTATTCTGCATCAGACAGTGCTGACTCAGCTGAGAGGAACGACTGGACACAATGTTTTACAAACTGCTCGGCTGCATTTGAATGTTCCGGTTTCCCTTGTATTTAATAAAAGTTCCACAATTTCAGAGACAAAATGACCGTTTCAAAAATAAAACCACATTGTGGACAGAGTAGCTGCTGCAGACTGATGCTTTACTTACTTCTCCTTGAAGTCTTTGAGCACGCGGTTGGTGTAGAACATGGCGGCATCCTGCATCTCTTTAACGTAGGGGCCCGGTTTAGGGGCCTGGGAGAAAGAAATGAAACCATTATAAAGACTGCAAATAGGGGGGAACAGCCTGACATGATCCAAAAGGTGAAAACATACTAATAAGAGATGAAAAGATGATTTGAGCTTGTTGTTTGCCTCCGTTTCCAGTGTCACGCTAAGCTAAGCTAATCATCTGTGGCTCAAGCTCCGTATTGCATCAATAGAAGATTAGCATGAGTCAGTTTCTATTTAACTCGTAGCAAGAAAGGAAATAAACATACATGTTAAATGAGCAGGTTGTCAAGACTTTGTTTGTTTGATTAAAGAGCTTTAGATGCATTTCTGAACTGGTCAGAGTCAAACAAAGCTGTTTTTGTCTTTTCCCCATTAGTTATGCTGAGTTGAGCTTATCGCTGTCTGGCTGCAGCTTTATATAAACCGTGTAAACATTATCAAAGTTCTTATGTAACTCTAACTGTACAAAGCCTTTTCCTATAAATTGTTTATTACTGCCGCAGATAAGTGGTAGAAGTAAGAAATTCAGTTCACACGTTTACAAATGAAATGTTTGAGCTACAGGAGGAAGCCGAACAAATAATGAAACTATTATGGGAGTTTGAAAAGCTGATAAATTATTCATTAGGATCAAAACCACGACGACAGACAGAGTTCATCATCCAGACTGTAACAGTGCAGCTCTGTTGCTGGTGTCCACGGGTCAGCCAAGAAACCGTCGCTCACCAGACAGCGATGACAGAATCAAAGAGGGGCTTGTTTCCTGCCATTATACACTAATTCTCACACACACACACACACACACACACACATATTGACACATGACACACACACACACACACACACACACACACACACACACACACACACACACACACACACACACACACACACACACACACACACACACACACACACACACACACACACACACACACACACACACACGCTAGCTATTCCAATCCCGTCTCACCATGGCGATCCAGCCGAGGGCGGGCGCGCTCTCGCTGACGGCAGAGAGGTGGTTGAAGAGCGGCGAGGTGCGGTTCTGCTCACGGAAACCCTGCACCTGCTGGATCGCTTTGGACACGGGCTGCAGGAGGGTGGTCAAAACTGTCTGAATAAGAAAGAGACAAAAGAGAATTAGTTTGAAGAAAAGCAAAGCTTGAGTTTTTTGAAGATTGCAAGTGTGTGTAACTCACATCAGACGGCTTCTGGGTGGACGAGGCCGAGACGAGGAGTTGTTTCTGACTGGTGAACGCCTGCTTTATCATTTCTGCCTGGAGGGACAAGAGAGGGAATTCAACAAGTCACACACACACACACAACAATAAAGTTTTGAGTTTAAGCATATTTTTATTTGGCAACTTTCACAAAGAACTAAAGATCTTTACAATATGTAGAAACCCGGCACAGACGTGGGCAGAGGGAGATAGTTTGATAAACATAAATGTCAAGCAACTTTATTTAACTGTGATGCATTCAAAAGTACGACTTACGTGTTTCAGAACATCGCCCCCTATCTTCTGGCTGAGGGAGAAGTACTGGGCCACGGGACCTTTGATGATCTCGTCAAAGGCATCGACGTACACAGATACAGCTGTAGAGTCAAATTAAAAATAAACTTAAATCAAATAAAAAATAAGCACAAAGGACGGAAACAACTCTTTATTCAGCCAATCTGCCAAAGCAGCAGGTGGCCTTGGTTAAAAGAGCATCACGACGTCCTCAGATGTTTTATTGTCAACAGCGATGAAAGCTGCCATCGAAACCAAATGTTTCATGTGCAGCCACAGCAGTGACTTGATTCATCTGCTTCACGAGGGAGGATCCTCTCTTTTTATCTCTGAAAAGGAGACGCTACGTTTCCGACAGAGAGGAAGTCAGGATCCACGCTTGTTGGGGGGGGATGTCTTCTTTGTTTGATTAAGGAGAAGTTGTTTTTCCACACACACACACTTTCATCATCTGCATGCAACACTTACATTCACCCGTCCTGAGTAATATCTGATCAACGTATCATAATAATTACACTTGATGATTACCTCCCACTGCAGCCTCTCCAGGGCCCGACATGCCCTCCAGACGACCCACCGCCACCTCCAGCCGCTGCACCAGACCTGCCAACTCTGCCATACCTGTGAGGTGGGGAAGAGGAGTGAGTCCGTGAGAACAGGAAGAGACAACGTCAAGCATTTACTCATCTGTGGTCACATAACACGTGGTGACCATTTAAGTTCTGCTTTATGCAGCATTGCTCAAATGCAGACTTAATGTACATTGCTGGGCTGTATAGAAAAAAAAAAAGAAAAGATGTCTGATCCACATTCGTTTTTGACCAAACCAAATACAAAAAGTATTTTTCTAGGTTTTAATACTTTAATTCTTGTGTGCTGGTGGTTGTGTGTGTCTTGATCAGCTGTTTTTTAACCATTGAGGCACAGTGATGCTTTCTGTGCCAGCCTTCTAATTGGGGGAGTGAATTACTCCTGGGACACAAGATGAAGACTGCAATTAACAATTAGCTACTTGGACAAGATAATAACAACTGTGCTCTGAATCCTGGACACATTTGCAGTTGGTTGATTAAATCCCACGAGGCTGGAAATTACTCGTGCAGCCATCAGTCATCAGATGTTATGTTCTGTGTCGTTGCTTCAATAAATGCTCTGAATCGTTATTCATCCCTAATGCAATTATTGGCTTTTCCAGATCTAAGTGAAAGAATATGTGCTGCACTCTTTGGTCGCCATTTCAAAAATAATGGTCCTACGTTGTGCAGTTAACATCACAGAAATGCGGTTATTCAAGACGACTAAAAACTGACATCTTGGAACTAGCAATTAACATTATTGGATAATCTGCAGATCTGCATTTTAAAGGTATCTTTTACCAGAGAGAAGTCACAGAGTTCCAGCTTAACAGCGGTTACGTAGCAAAACAGAAAAGAAGACGGTGTTGCAGATAAGCAGGTTGGGGCTTGCTGAGCATCAAGGCATGTAGATCATTACATGTTACTGCGGACTGGGAGGAGTGGAGACCTGCCCAGTTATCCCAACTATGTCAGTTTAACACATTTGTTCCACAAGCAAACGAATTCAGCAGCAACAGAGCAAAGTTAGGATGCAGGAACAAAGCTACAGCATTAAAGCTTTGGGGTGCACCAGTATTTTTTAATGGGTACCGTGCAGCCCTGGTTCAAATCCCTTTAATGCCCCCTTTCTCACTTTTACCCCCCTTTTCCTGATTATCTCCACTGTGGCACCAAAATCATAAATGCCAGAATACATCTTAAAAAAGCATTAAAGATTGGCCCGAGTCTGTTAAAAGTAGAAAACAATAAGTAACGTGTGACAACATGATCCTCCAGACTTACTCATTCAAGTAGATGATTAACTAACTTCAATCCAGGTCTAGCGTCGTCTTACACAGAACGTACTCACGGATACACACACACCCTAATGAGAGAGGCTAGTATTACAAAAGACGACTGTAACCTGAGCCGAAACTGGATTCATCTGTGAGGCAGAGAGTGCCCCCACCCCCCCTCAGGTGCTTACACCTTTAGACCATGAACGGACCACTCTCACTAATGAGTCCACGACAAGCCCACTGTAGCTGCCGTCTCACTTTCCCTACCGAGGCACTGATCTGGAGAAATCTAGTGATGGGAAGCTTAATGCTTTTGGAAGCTGAAGCTAGTCTCCAGGATATAAAGATGGAGGGACATGAGTGTCTGTGGCATAAATTGGTTGGAAATGAACAGAGGTAAAGTTGTGCAATTTAATAGCTGCAAATATTGGCAATAATATACAATTATTGCCATTTGTCAAACATTTCTAGGTTCCAGCTTCTCAGTTGTGCAGATTTGCTGCTTTTCTCTGTTTTCTATCATTGAAAAGTCTCTTGTTTCTACACTATTGATCAACACATCAATTAATTTCAAAGCAAACTTAAAATCTTGAGGAAATTTAACTATTCATTTAGATTTATGGCAGGTTGGAAAAGTGGCCTAATTAGCATTACGCTATTAAATGCCTCAAACTTGCCCTGAGGTCCATATTAATCATGTTGCTGTTGGCAGTATAATTACACCAGCAGGGTGAGGTAGGTTATAAGTCAGCCGTGACGTCGTTAAAAGGAGATAACGTCAATAGGACTGAGTCTCGGCATAACCATATTATTAAAACCAGGATATGTTAACTGAAACTACTGCAGGATGTGCGATGACTTTTTCACCTGCGACCGCAAAAGACAAAGCGCTACAGCGAAAAGACTCTGTAAGGTGAAGCAAGTAGCAGTACAGCAAGTACTGTTCTTTCTTCACAACGCTTGGGAGCTAAATTTGATCGTAGCAGGACACAGAACCTCACCAACCTTGACCTAAATGCTGAGAGCCGCAGCTCCGTCTGCAGACTTCAACAGCTCAACTGGTGGACTTCCTGGTCTCAGCTGAGAAATGACTCAACAGCAAAGCAGGAAGGGAGTGTCCGCCTAAAGGTGCTTGTGGTAGTAATAGACACCAAAAAAGCAAACCTATAAATGTGACAGTGGCTTTTAAAATGCCCTGTGAATGATCCCTGAGAGGTAAACATCTTGGCGTACTGGCTGCCCGGCTATATATCTTTCAATGCTTGAGATAATTTGCTAAAGTAAAGTAAAAGGGAGAAAAGTGCTGATCACGGAGGAAACTGCAATGTCAAGGAAGAAGAAACAACTTTCCAGAGACCCGAGGGCAGATACCGTCCCGAGTTGAGACAGGAAATCGAGCCTGCCATTATATTTTCCTTAGATTTAAGCACTTTTAAAACCTCTTAAATCTGTTGGACCCACATTCACCAACCAATCACAGGGGATCAATCCTGCTGATTCACAGAAAAAGCAAGTCAACGATCGATTAAGCACAAATTCTAAAAAAACGTCTTGTGCATGTTACTGGAAAGATGCATATTTCATGCATTGCATATCCTCGCTCCGTGCTGTCGCTGGTCTTTCCCCAGAATACAACAGACCTACTTCTGTGGACACACGTCAGAGATGTCCTGCATATTAATCACCAGCAGCGTGGTGCAGGGCCAGGGAAGTGGGTTAGGCCTGTTCGTGCATCTCTTGCCTGCAAGTCAGAGTCCAACTCAGTGTGTGTGTGTGTCTGTGTGTAGCTGTTTGCATTGAACTAAACCAAACACACACACAGTCTTTCCCCTTGACGCAGAGTTGGACTTAATACCAATGGCGATGAGCTCCAACCTCACACACAGGCTGTGATCGAGGCTGCAGACAAATCAAGTTCAAGCCGCTGATGCTAATGAGATCACTGGGGTTTCAGGCAGACCTGCGGCTAATGCTAGCTAGCGAGCTAACCAGGATAATTATATCCAGCCCCAGACACTGTTTACTACTAGCCTAGCATAGCTGATATAATAGATAAAAAGCCTAATGCTAAGCTAGTGGAAGCTAAAGTTGACGTGGTATAGACAGGGAGACAAATTATCCTGGATGAACCAAATGTGTTATGACACCATGGCGAAAAAAAAAAATAAAAAAACGTGAGCTAACTAAAAAATTAAACACAAGATAAACCGGTTGTGTTTTTGACATCGTGATGAAAGACGTGCGACTACATGTGTTGTTGGTCTAATTGCTGTGTGTGTGTGTGTGTGTCCTTCTTCGTGTTGTTGATGTGTGTCTTGCTGTGTGTTTGGGCATTTCCTGGATTGTTCTTGTCTCACACAGACACACACACACACACACAGACACAGACACACACACACACACACACACACCCCTCCCTGTGTTAAGCTAACGTAGCGGCGGACTGCAGCAGCAGCAGACAGGAAACAAGAAGTTGCCACATCCTCGCAGAAAGAAGAAGTAAAAGCAGGATGCGGAAGGTTTTACGACATTTAACATTAATATAAATAGACATGTGCAAGGTTTCGACTGGTGCAGCTAACGTGTTTTAGCAAAGGGCTAGCCGGGCGGTGTTAGCATCACACCGATTTACAATAAAACCGGAAAAAGAAAAAAGCGTCGTTTTCTGGCTTTTTAACGCCAAATGAAAGCCAATGGAAGTTGTAACATCATCATCATCATCTTCATCATCATGGCGCTCACCTGCAAACAGTAGTGGAGCAGTGATTTTTTTTTTCTAGGGGTCCGTTGTGTCGCCGTGAATCCGCGGAGCAGACTGACCGAGAGCCTCGCCTCTTTCTTCCGGGATGTGCGGGGAGGTTTACCCGGCAGTCCCCGCGCCGCGTCCCCGCCCTGCTGCCATTCCTTTCCCATATAAGGAGCGTGAGAGAGGGAGAGAGAGAGAGAGACAGAGAGAAACACTAAGATAAACAAGAGGGGAAACTGTGAAACTGCTGTTTTCTATCAGGATTTATCTGCAACAGGCAGCGTTGTCATTCGTGTCCCTCCTGTAAACACCACCGGGTCCCTGCAGAGGAGGAGAAGGGTCTGATCTGCAGACACGTGTGATGCATGTGGTTCAAACAGGTCTGCAGATGTTTCCTGGCTCCTGGTATGAGGCTGGTATTTATTGCACACGTGTGTGATGTGTGAAAAGCAGCTGTACCTGCAGGAAATACTCTCAACTCTCTGTGTTACACCCCAGCAAGGGACCTGACATCTTTGTTTGGGGCCTCGGAAACTTCACTTTTGCTGTAAGATGAGATAAAACTTTATTGATTTCCCCCACACACCAGGGAGGTTCAGCTGTTACAGCAGCAGGTAGGTCAGAAGTTGTGCACGTCCATGTCCATTCACCCAGTTGAACACAGACTAGACATTTTCCGTCTCAGTAAGTCTAAGCTAAAAGGAGATTATTACATAACAGCTGTAAGACGCTGAGTGGTATTAACCCTGAGGAGTAAACTGGTCTTTAGAGAGGTGGAGGGAGACGTGGACCTGGAGCGGAGGTCACAGATCAGTGGCCTCATGGACAAACTGTCAGGTTGGATGTTTATTGTCTTACATAAACCTTCAATACAATACACCTTCGATCTTCAGCATCCCACACTCGCTCGTAGGAAACGGTTACTGGCGTCTGTGTCTATCCAGCATCACCATCATCGAAGGGAAATTACATTTTTAAATGAGGCAAACTTCTATCATCGGCAGTTACGGCCTCTCATCATACGGCACATTGTGTTAATGGAGCAGCAAAGAATGGAGGTTAATGGGATCACAAATGTGGAAACAAACAATGCAATGACAGGACGACTGGTTTAGATCAGGGTTTGTGCAGCGATGCTGGAGGAAGAGTGTGTGTTCGAGGGAGAGTTTGAAGGGGGAGGGATGCACTTAAGGTGAAATGTGACAAACAATGCATCATGCGGTTGTGGAAATAAACAACTGTTGGGTAATCTTGTTAAAAAAATCAGATTGTTATTTTCTTTGATTCACGGCTGGGACACAGAAAATAGAGACAAATGGGAAACAGAAGGAAATGGAAATAAAACGATATTCAATTAATAATGGCAAGTGTAGAAAATATCAAGAAACAAGCCGACATGTCTGAGAAAACGCAAGAACAAACATTTTTTATTTTAATTTACAGATGATCCAGTTGCATCAGGTCTGGTCACACACACACACACAAAGAAAGAAAGAAAAAGGAATAACTTCACTGAAACAAATTTTTTAAAATGAAATTCCCTTCATTTAACAGTTGCTACCTTTTTCCTCTGTCTGCCTTCACAGTGGACTCCATCAGAGTCGAGGTCAATTCACTTACGTCGACAAATCCCAAATGTGACGGGGAAAATGTTGCACATGTATCATGAGAAATGCTGAATTTTGGATCGTTAAATTGTTTTTATATATATTTTAACTTATGGGAAAAAGGTAAACGCCTAAACAAGAAATGAGTGAATCAACATCGAGTCTTGGCAGTGACCCCAAAATAATTTCAACAAAAAAAAGAAAAGAGAAATGGCTCAAATATAAAATGACTTCAAAGTGTGAAAAGATGACATTTTACAGTGTTTGCACTTCGATTCACTGGATTTCACTTTGCCTCGCAGAAACTGGCAAAAATGGGGCAAAACATTCAAAAAATAATAAAACCAATAATAAACCTCTGCCCTGGGTCTGACGCTCCGAGACCGAACAGCAGAAGCAACATCAGCATGAAATGACTGAACAGTAAGAAACGTGATTGCTTATTTCACACAGAGTACGAGCCAAACGGAGTTAACGCCGTACCCTTTCCACATTCAACAACCAAAGAAAAAGTGCCTCAAAACGTGGACTCGCGGATCAGTTTCACATTCTGCATGCGAGAGCGACCACACGCTGAGGCGTCGTAAAGAGGAGTCACGTGGTTAAAGTTCTCATTCAGCTCAGTCCGGCCCAGAAACTTCTCTGATTACTGCTCCGTTGTTTTTCCTTCCCTCTCTCTCTCTCTCCTCTCTGTTACTACAGACTTCCTACTGTGTCCTGGTGTATCCATGGCGATGAGCCCCCCTCAGAAGAAGCAAACCTCGCTCAGATTAACCTCCTGATCTTTGTCGTGTTTGTGGGAAGAAATAATTTGTTTCCTAGGATTAAGCTCAGTTTTAAGGTTTGTATGAGGACACAACTCTTTATAACAAATGGAGGATTAGTGGTGATTTGTTTTGTCTCCGTTGTCTCTCTTATAAAGATGTTTTTTGTGATCCTCATGTTAAACTAAGTGAAAATGTGCCAATAGAAAACAAAGATAAACGTGGTCTTCAGGGATGATAATTACCTCCGACAAGGAAGTTGTTTTCATTGTCGTTTGTCTGTTTGTCAACAAAATTACACAAGAACTCTAATTTTGGAGCGAATCTGGACAAAAGGGCTCCAGGAATCTTTTTTTAATCACTTTGAAATACTTAAAGGATCTCGATTAAAACAATCAGACGTATCTACGGGACTGATATTCATGAGTGTGTGTAATTTGGTGCAGCCTGGTTGAATTTAAGGGGACTGTTGGGCCTTGGCGGAGGTCTGAAATTCCAGAAACAGCTGAAGCTCGTCCTATCCTGTTCACTAAAGCAAACATGTAAATACCAAATCACTGAGGACGCCTCTGGACACGAGCTGCATCCAGGTTGGAGAAACTACATCAGCTCATTTGATCTTTAAAGTCAAGGAAATACAGCGTTTTCTACACTGAATGCAGCATCGACCTGTGTTTCCAGCTGAGGTTCCAACTTTAACCATCACAGATCAACCAACGAGACAAAATAAGACTAAACCTGACAGGAAATCAAAAGTGCACGGACACTTAATCACAGCGTAAAGGTTGTTTGTTTAAAAAAATAAAATAGTGGTCTTCAAGGTTCAAGCAGTCGTTACATTGAGATGATGGAGGAAGCAGTGTCGGGACGTTGATGTGAACTTCATGTCTTTCTCCTCATTATCTCCCCCCCCCCGCTGAGAGCATTAACGTTATGTGATCCAGTGTGTGAGTCTGTGTGAGTCTGTGTGAGTGTGTGTGTGTGTGTTCCAAGAGATTTAATCCACAGAGAAAACCTTCACAATAAAAGCACGGTGCGTCTGCCTCAAACCGCCATTACTGACAACATCGCGCCTCTCCCAGGGGTTGTTTCATAACAGACATAAAATTTGAAAAAAAACTGTGCTGAAGATCACATCTTTTCGCCACAGCAGCCAAACTAATCCACACATACAGCTGACACACAAACATGCAGGCGGCCATTCCAGGGTCATATTGTACCACATCTGCAATCTGACTTGTCATGCACAATTTCTTTTGTTGTTGCCCGATGCTGTTTTGTTGCATTTTTTCCTTCACGTGATTCTCGAACAAAAATCCCCAGAGCAGAGATGACAGTTGGTTTCAACATGGCGCCGTTTGGTAGCACCAGGTCGACCTCGAACATGATGATGTTTGCGAACATGCACGTCTACAAGAGGCGAGGCGTGAGCGTGTCAAGTGGCTGTTTTTTTTCGTGTCATCGCAGCAGTGTTTTTTTTTTTTTTAATCAAATCCAGGAAGTCAAGTGTAACTCAGGCTAGTGTTCTCTCCCGCGGCTTCTAACTAACGCGTGCCTCAGTCAGAGGGTGACAGTACATTCTTTTTGTCTCTGTGTGTTAAATAATAGGGGTCTATGTTATATTTTATACAAAACACAGGGCTCTCCCCAGAATTCTCATTTAACGTTTTAGTTCTTTCCCTCGAAGTTGGATCAGAGTGGGGATCAGGGATATTCCAGTAGAATGGTGGTTTTTCTGTGCCAGTGGGACAACATGTTTCCAGCATGTTTTTCCCTCTCTCCCTTTCTTTAAATCCAGGTATCACGCTGTCCGTCTTCATGGATGAGAGGTGTGAGGTTTTTGTGTTGAAGAACAACAAAAGAAACAGAGGAAGAGTGAGGAACAGAGGGGTGGAGGAGGGATGTACGAGGGCCGCAGTGAGCTCCCCCCTCCTCTCTTGCTATAGCAGCTCCTCTCTTTGCTTCTTGCCCCTGACCGGCCCCTGGCCGTTCCTCAGGGAGCCGTTCTGGGGCCGCAGGAGGTGCCCCCGCTCCTGGTCCGTCCACGGGACCCCGCCGTGCCCCTCATCACTGTCCAGGTCGGAGTCCGAGTGCATGAGAGCGGAAGAGGTGGGGGCTGGGACGGGCTTCATACGGGCTGGGAGGTGGGTGGTGGTGCAGGAACACAGGGAGGACAAAACGAGGTCAATGTCAAAAGATGTTATTTACACAGGTAGAGAAATTCATGACAATACAATATTTTAGAGCTGTAATTAATGACTTCATGATATAATCTGTTGATTATTCTATTGATGAATCATTTCATTGTCTTTAAAATGTTAGAAACAAAAAATGCAAATGTTTGGCAGTTTATTTAACAATAGTTTGACAGCATTCAAAAGTATAATATTTAATAAGAAATTGTATCCTTAAGTATACAGTGGATCAGTCGGGGGAAGTTGGTAGTTTGTCCAACTTGTAATTCACAGCTCGGAACAAACGATGTCGTGTGTGTGTGCGTCTGTGTCTTCTCACCGACTCTCTGCGGCTGAAGCTCCAGACTGTCTTGCTCATCAGCCTCCAGCATCTTGTATCGACTTTTACTTCTGCGCACTTTGCTCTTTCGTCTTCCAGGGGATAAAACACAGAACATATATTCCATCATCCGTTGGTGTGGTGGTATAGAAAGAGGTAGAGTGCAATCTCAAAATTCTAATTACTTTTTCCCCAAAACATACACATATATATATATATATATACACATTATAATATATTATTTTGACATTTTGGGACTTGAACTCACCTTTTGCAGCAACACACCATCCCCCAGACAATTGTTGCCACGGCAACCACAATCATAAAAGATGCTATAGTCACATAGAGTACGCTCCACTCTGAAAACAAAATAAATAGTAGAATTAAAATAATATAAGAGCAGATCAAATGTCTCATTGAGCCTGGAACTAAATTTGCAAAAGGAAAAAAACACATATATATATTAATTCATGAGAAAACCAAACTATGTTGCTTTAAGATTCTTGTCCTCTCACCACAGTTGCTCTCTGCGTCTCCGAGCTGAGCTCTGATGAAGTTCTCCATCCAGAAAGGGTGACAGACACATCGCCGCGTGAACGAGTCACACTCGCCGTGGCCGGAGCAGTTCAGCTGGCAGACTGCGGAGGAAGGAAGGAGAGTGACAGAGTGATATGAAACTAGAAACTAGAAACCAGAGTGGTGTTGAGGGAAAACACTGCAGAGCAACAACATGCAATATGCACATTATAAAACATAAATCTAACTTTATTCGTGTCCAGTATTTAGAATAATGAATTATCATCCCCTCTCTCCTTTTATCTCTCTCCTTTTGTTGTGCATCTCTCCTTAAAAGCGGTATCTCTCAGGTACTCACTGACTGTGTCCACACGTCGTGCCTTGTAAATGAGGAAGTCGTTCTTCTGTTTGCGCAGTTTGTTGCGTAGGCCAAGTGCAACGCTGTGACCGGACAGAGGAGGGCGCCCCGGACCGCCTGACACCAGGAAGACCAAACGAGTACTGAGGAGGAAGACAAGAAAAACTCATTCCAGCCATTTCCATGATTCATTTGTGTGTCTTGTTACCGTGAGGTTGAGGAAAGAGAGAGAATTTGGACATAAAATCTAATTTACTATTATGTGTATTACAGATTTATATACATTACTATTATTAAGGGATTTCAGACGACTCACCTGTGCTCATTATACGCACGGATCTCTCGTACTATGATGTCGCTGTCGAGCACGCCCAGTAAAACCCCAACCTGACGCAGCAGCATGTCCCGCTGCCGGTGGGAGACCTGCGATACAGAGACCTCCAACACCAGCTCCACCAGGTCCCGTTCCCACATGTCTGACACAGAGAGAGAGAAACAGAGAGATTTAAAAAAATAAGCACATGGAAAAAGGTGGGACGGGTGGAGGAGAAGAGAAGAGGGAGGGAAAGGAACAAGGAAATGAGGAAAACAGGATCCATCCGACTCTCTGAGATCTGGGAAAGAGGCCAGAGCACCAAGCGATGGATTAGCTTCTGGCTGAGTGTGTGTCTGAGCACCGTATGTCGCACACTGACCTGTTCAACCTTCTGCTGTTGGTTGTGAGTCTCTTGCTGTGTCGGCACCATTTGTATAACCAGACTTGTTTAAAGGAGGAAAATATAATATATAGTCTACAATACTCTTTTACTATTAGTTATCAACCTAGGAGGCATTTTGAGATAAAATTCTAGTTACAATAGAGCTGTTACAAAATCAGCATTTCTCTTTATATGTTTGCTTGTAAATGATACCATAAAATAAAACTTGGAATAGAAGCTGCTGCTTTTTAATAAAGAGGCGATGACGCAGAAAACTACCTGGAGACAGAAAAGCAACAGTTGTTTTCTAACATTGTGAAAGTGTGTCTGATGTACGTGTGTTCACTTCACCTGGTTTGACCTCCAGGGTGCCCCTGTCAGTGCTGGTCTGTCCTTTGCTGTCAGTTACTATCAGCTGGAAACTGTACTTCCCAACCACCAGGTTTCCCAGGAACAGCACTGCCTGGTGGTCAGAGTTGTTCAGTACGTCCTGGTGGAAGGAAAAACAAAATGTTTAACTTGTATTTTCAAACAATGGAAATATCCAAATTCAATAACAAATTTCCATCTCAAATTACCATTTCTAATGCGATTAAATGATTTTACCATTACCCTCCATTTACCGTGAACAGATCAGATACAGATTAACAAGATCAGAGCAAAAACACATTTTTCTAGTCAATACTAGTTTCTAGTATTTATTTAAAGCCTGAATCTAAGGAGCTGAAAGTGTGGCTCACCCCTGCGGCAGGGCTGCTGTCGTCTCTCGTCCACAGGTAGGAGACTCCGCCTTTGTCGTCGGTTGTGTGAGATCCGTCCAGAGTGGCGGTCCTGGCAGGCAGCGAGACAGGTGGACTCGACAGGACGTGAGCCACCGGCGGTTGGTCCAGTTCTGGTGGGAAAACATTGTTAAAAGATGTTAGATACGAAACGATCTTTTCAACATTGAAGTCAAAATATGCTGATACACGGTAAAGTGAACACACACACACACACACATCTCCTCACCTTCTCTGACGATAACGATAACAGTGTCGGTGCTCTTCAGCTTCCTGTCATCCGTTACGGTCAGGGTGAACTCGTACCTGCCGACCTCGAGGCCCGTCATCGTGGCAACGGCGGCGTCTGCGTTCTCAATCTTCACATTATCAGGACCACTGATGGTCGAACAGAAACAGAGCGAGAGAGTGTCAGAGAGAAATAACTTTGTGGAAAGACTTTGACATTGATCTGTTTGCTTCGTACGTTTGAATTCCACTTCATTATATTTGAAGAGAAGGTTTTTAAAAGGAGCTCTCCATTGATTCATTCAGCTCTGATGTGAGCTTTCTAATAAATGTTAGAGCAACAGCATCAACTGGAAGTCTCAACCTTACTGAAAGAAAAGATAGTGGCTTCATTGCAATTAGAAATGTGTGTGTGCGTAAGCCTGTCTAACAGACCTGGTTTGTTCCCAGTGGTAGGTGGCGATCTTCTGATCGTCGCTGCTCTTACTGCCGTCCAGTGTGGTTCTGTCCACCGGCAGCGTCAGCTCTTTCTCTGGTCCTGCATCTGCCACTGGTGGTTTATTGTTTTCTGGAGGGTGACGTGACAAAAAGGATCGGGTTAAGAGAAATTTAATCACCACAAATCTACACTGTACAGCCCACAAATGGCTGTGGAAAATAACAACATGATAGCGCAAGCAAGAGGAAGAGAAATACAAAAACAATCTTCTTAATTAATAACACAAACCAGTAAGATCCAGGAAATGTACAAAACTATACCTTCGGATCAGCATTTCTACTATGATCTCTATTGTACACTAACTGCTCTCTTTCAGATATTATTACCCACATGTTTGACACAGTCTGACCTTGCGGGTAGATGTGTGTCAACATCACGGGTCCTGTTTAAACACTGTGAAGTTGTCTTGCCAGTGTGAATAGTCTACACTCATCGGGTTGTGTACACACACACACACACACACACACACACACACACACACACACACACACACACACACACACACACACACACACACACACACACACACACACACACACACACACACACACACACACACACACACACACACACACACACACACACACACACACACACACACACACACAGTGAGGGCGCTGCTCAAACCTGATATTGACATCTTTCTCAGGTGGTCAGATCACAAGTGAACACCTCTAACTTCTGATTGGCTCTCACTTCGCTGCTTTATATGCAAATCAACACGCACGTCATTTCTGTTTGCAAAGACAAAATGATGCGGTTTGATTGTACAGATGGGTCTGTTGTGAAAACGGAAAAATAAATAGAAAAGCTAAATGTGGGAGTCAGTGTGACTGTTGTGTAATCAACGTATCAGCACGGAGTTTAAAAAATACTTTAAATTTATTAAGTAAATTTCTGCTTCACACATTAAAAAAATACATCATAACTGTCACTCAGTGTGCTGCTCACACTTCATGTCTGTATTTGCATAAAGCCTGTGAGTGAGAGAAAAGCAAACAAGATGTAACTCAGGGCATAGCCACTACTGTGGAAGTGGATTTTTACATGTGGAGATAAGGAGGTTCATAAAGTCGCAGTTTAAAATGGTGCACAAATACAGACAGCTGAGCAAACAAACTCCGTCGAGCACATTCCTCCACCAAGGTCAACATCAGGATTTCCTTCCACCAGATCCGGATTATTGTATAGATCAACAGTTAACTGTACAAACTCAGTTTTTTCAAATCAAGATCCCTAAATTATTTCCTGAGAAATTGAAACGCGCCAACAAGAAATATTAAAGAAAATGATTTTTTGACCTGCACTTAAATGTAATATGTTCTCTCCTGGCCCTCGTCTTGTCTCTCCGTAACATTCGGTGCAAATCAGTGAGGGAATTAATGGGAATTTACTTAGTGTGAGTTAATGATTGAGTACTCTAAAGAAGGAAAGGGATCAATAAATCTGTAATGTCCTCAGTAGCTGATTAACTAAATATATGTCACGGAGTTGCTGAGGCAGTATTAACAGGGTTTCCCCCCCCAGCCGTTTACCTGGTTGCACAATGACCGTGACCTGGGTGGTTTCCTGCTGTCCGGATGAGTCTGTCACAGTCAGCTGGAAGGTGTAGTCTCCCTCCTGCATTGCTGACAGCTGCAGGATCGGTGTCCGTACACCCTGAGAAGACGCCACCGTTAGGTACGATGCACTTGTAAGGTGACAGGTGTGAATTCAAATCATGGGCATAGTCCTCGAGTGTCTCACCTGCATCGCCACCACTTTATCTTTGCTCTCGGGGCTGAGGGACCACTCATACAACAGGGAATCATGGTCGTCTGTGCTTTGGTTGCCGTACAGAGTGATGGAGTTCCGTGGCAACTGGAGGACCTGAATGACGCAAGAGGAAAGATCACCTTCTGGACACCAGGAGCAGTAAACAACTTAGGTACATTAAAGAACTTAGCTATGATGAAGGAAAATACTATAGACCTGGTTTGGGCCGGCATTGGCCACAGGCCTGTAGTCCTTGGCTTTGTTGACGGAGAGGGCGGCCTGTGTCGAGTTTGTGGCTCCGTCCGAGTCCGTCACGGTCAAACTGGGAGAAAAAACACCAGTCAACAGATTAAATAAACACAAAATAGAAATTCTATAAAATCATACATTTGATTTGCTTGTAATCAGAGTGTTAGTAACTTTAACTTGAGTCTGAGATAAGTGAGGTCCACCTGTACCTGAACGTGTAGTTCCCAGGCACCAGGTTGGTGAGGGTGAGGATGGCGGTGTCGGCAGAGACCTTCTCCTCCCTCAACGGACCTTTGACCTCCTCCCAGAGCCAAGCAACCACCTTGTCATCATCGGTGCTCTCTGGAAACAAGAGAAAAGAGATGTTTCAGCTTGTGTTAAATACGTTTGTGTGTGTATACGCGAGTGTGTGTGTGATGTGGGAGACTCACGGCTGCCGTCTATGACCGTAGAGCTGGTCGGCAAGGAAATCTCCTGGAACTTTGGGGAAACTATGGCAACAGGCGGCTTGTTTATCCGCGGCTCTGTCCGATGGAAAACAAGACATTAGATTATAACCGTGTGTGGGTGGAAAGCAGCATTGTCTCCCAGCAATAAGATCCGAGTTTATTCAGATAACAGGAGGCGTTAACTGTTCACTGATTCCTGATTAGTCTCATTTACACTGTCAGGAAGGATAAGCCCATCAAATATTAGTCACAGCCATCTGTGGGTGGACAAAACAACAGAAACAATTAAGTATAGCCTTGCAGTAAATAGCCTGTAGTCCTGTTGCACGAGTGTGATGTGAGTGTGATGTCTGTTTGTGACATTTGTCTCTTTGCCAAACGGTCAAGTTGCAGTTTATATTAATAGTGAAGACTTTGAATGAATTTAATAAAATATATTAGGTGCATTTTCTGATATAGAAAAAAAAACTGATTTGATAAACAATTAAAACCAAACTTCACAGGAACATGGACACGTGAACATACATCAGTGTGATAAGAACTTCCTAAAATGAGAGAAACCACCTTTAAGACAATACTGAGTCACTGGCCACAAGTTACGAAGTTAAGTAACAGCCAGAAAATGTGTTTTTGTAGGATTTTTATAATTTCACAATGAAGTTGGCCTTAAAATTCTTGGATATGAAATTATATTTGTGTGGAATTTTGCGAGAATTCTTGAGTTATGGCAATCAAACCTAAAAAAATGTGCCATTTACAACAGGCACGTACATTTACCTACGCCAAGGACGTTATGTTTTCATCAGCAAAAACTACTCAAACAATTTCCATGAATCTGTAGAGAGGTGGGTTATGAGCCAGAGAGGTGGGTTATGAGAAGAACCCATTAAATGTTGCAGATTCAGTATTTTCCTTTCACTTCCTCTAAAATGGCAGAGGTCCCTCTTGGCACTCTCCAAGCACCCTTCTTGTGTTTTGGTTATTTCATGTCTGCAGTAACCTTGATTCATTTTTGAAAAGGAACCCATTAACAAATCACTCCTACGAACAGCTTTTGGGGACCATTCGAATATTCATGAGATTTTTGTACAATGCTGAATGTTGGACCTCACCTGGTTTGACTGTGACATTGACGTAACCTTCACCGTGAGCCCCGTCCCCGTCCACCGTCAACTCAAACTCATACAGGCCCACAGTCAGCTGGGAGAGTGAGAGCACAAAGAGGGAGTGACCTTTCTGTGTCCTTCATACACAAGTACAACCTTCTGCCGATGTGTTTAGTGAAGCTCCACCAGCATTTGCGATCTGTACCTTGCTGAGCTGTAGCGTCTTGCTGTGCTTTCCTTCCACCTCCCCGCTGTAATCTTTGGGATGTGTAATCAGACGCCATTCAAATGCATAGTCGGTCCCTGTAGAGAAGCAGCAGCAACATTTAATCAACCAGGACATTAAAACAAAACTGCTCATGCACTCACTTAAAAATCTGGATTATTTCCGGATGAAAGATTGTGGTTTCGTAGGAGCTCGTCAAGGGCGGATCAAAGGATTAACGAAATTATGACAAGCATTCCTCTTGGTAACTGTATAATCTTTTTCCAGTCTGGATTAAAAAAAAATCTCTGGCAGGTGTTTAGTACGACAAGCGGCATGCTGATGGTGAACTGTCAAGCAGGTTGAATTTCATTACTCACTGAACTGTGACACAACGCTAAATGAGCGTTTGCCCCTAAGCTACATAACAAGTCAAACTATGTTCGAACCATTTACAAACTATAATAGCAAACACGACAATAATAATCTTATAAAAATAGATCTGCAAGCATCAGCGATTGCAAAAAATAATCAGTTTTAATGAGAAAACGTGTAAGAAGAAATATTCCCACACACAGACACACACACACACATACCTTCTGGTGTTGTTGGGACCACAAAGGCGTTGAGTTCGACCGAGCTGCGGGGAAGCGTAACCTCCACGCTCTCCCCCGCTGACACCACCAGCTCCCTCACTGCCGTGGAAGACAACACAGGATCAGACACTTTGCCAAAATGACAGCATGATGACCGCAAGGTTGGCATGGCAACCAAAAGAGTGGAACTGCTCGGAAAATGGGGCATAAATCAACACATCTTGGGATCACAGACATAAAGTATATTAACAAATGATGATAAAACAGCGCAGCTCAGCTCATTGCATCTCAAGAAGGTTTATTGGGAATCAGCTGTTTTCAGTGATAACAAAAAGTGATAACCTCTAGAGATATTTTCCCGAGGAGCTGGTGGAGACCAAAAACAGAGCTAAAAGGAGGGTGGACCCTGAAACTACAATTATCAGGTGGAAAAAAACAAGAATACAACTGAGCATTAATGTTCCTCCATACCTAGTAGATATGTTAACAGGAAACAGCTTGAAAGGTGAGACTGTGTCTTGCAGTCACTGCTCGTTTCTGTTTCCTCATAGTTAACCATGAAGCTGCATGTTTGAAAATGAGATCCAGTAATTCTCTCACTGCTGCAGTTCCATAGAGTTTTAGGGGAATTACAAGAAAGATATAAAAAGAAAAATCTGGATTTTTTGTATTCCACTATCAAAGAATAAAATCCAAATCACAGGATATAATAACTACACAATTAGTTTTACAGACTGACTGTTAAAAGTCTACGCTCCTTCTAAACCTACACCCTCTGTTTGCATTAAAACCAGCTCAGCTCGTTTTTTATTCTGGTGAATCTATTGCCAGTTAAAGGCTCAACAGATTTCATCTCAAGTCACTCGCATTGTTTTGCTTGTTGCCATTTTCCAGTTAAGGTCAAAGGCGAGAATTGTCCTTCGGGGAGTCATTCCTGTTTGTAGAAGCCTGGCAGGCCTCAGCACATTCCTATTGATCACACTCACAGCGCACACGGCTGCTTTCATCTGGGAAAAATAACATCTGCGCGCTCTGCCATATAATCTGTGGGCAAAGTCCATCTTTGTTTTGTCAAGAAGGGACAGTAAAGGAGGTTTTTGACCTGAACGTCACGTCGAATCTTATTCGTAGGCTGCACAGCTACAGCGCTGTTAGAATATATATTAGCTCATGATTAATAAATGGAGACAAGACAAATTACTGAATCTGCTGGAAATAGGCGATCTCTGACATTTGCTCACCAGCCTGTGTTGGAGTGGTGACGGTGGCAGCTTCGGTCGCTGTGGGGGAGATGACATCACTGCCATTGGAAGACGGAGGAGAATCAACAGTGTCGTGCAGTGTCGTCGAGCTAATTTGTGATGGAACCTCAGAGGAGTTCGAACTCCCATTGGTTGAATGGCTGAGGTTCTTCTGGGGTTTCTGAAGAAGGGTGATGGTGCTGGGTACAGAAAGAGTTGGGTGATCTGTTTCCAGTTTGGGACTTTCCTGTAGAGACAGTTCAGAATTGTAGGTTTATACTCACGTTGACAAGGAGCCAAATCTACTTCCACGATACTTTTATCTGACCAAACAATCAGTGTGATTCTAAGAATGAGGGTGAGGACGATTTAAGTTTGACAGCATCTGCTAAAAGCAACAAGATGAAGATCAATATCAACATTCTGTGACCTTACCGTGTTTTTAAGGTATCCTGTTTGCTGTACATTACGAGCCTTTCTACGTCTCGCTGTGATGGGACCCTTAAAGTTACAGAAAACAAAGAATTTTAGAAAGATACTTATATGGAATACAAATATATTATCTTATCTCTCTTCTATGAATATCAAAAATGCTGCTGTTACCAGGCCCCGGTACCATTGCTCTCTTTCTATTTCAGAACAATTTGATGAGCAAATTGGTCCGATTAATAAATCACAGACAGAAGTAGCGATACCTTTGAGATCAGCTGCAGGAGGCCAAGAGACTCCTGGTGGGGCTGGGGCAGGAAGGAGATGGGGCAGCCGCTCTTCTGGGAGCAGCTGAGAAGCACACAGTGCCCGCCGAGGCTCCACACGGCATTGCAGCTCGGCTTCAAGCAGCAGGAATCCCAACACGTCGCCCCAGCTCTGCCGGATGCTAGAGGGCGCCAACCCAGGCCAATGGTGCTGCTCCAGTGGATCCCCAGCACGCCGCCGGTCACCCGGCAGAGATCTGCTGACACACCTGGAACAGGACAGAAACCAGGGAGGGGGGAGTATCAAAATGATGATGTTCTGTACTCATAACTACAATTCAAATTTCAAAAGAGATCAATCTCTTTGCAACAAGATCACAATAAAGGAAGTTGGTGGTGAAAGGGAGAAGAACAGTTGAAGTGGTTTATCCTCTGAGAGATTCTAAAGATTTTTGTGATGCATGTAGTTTGATCAAAGAGACCATGGATCTGCTACTGCAGCGCTTTGCAAGCTTTGCAAGATTTCACTTGTTCATATCAATCCGGGGCATTGTTGACTACTCTTGGCAACGTTGCAGGCAAAAGGGCAAAGTGAAACCCACAGTGAATTCCAGCTCCTGACCAGTGACACTTAACAGATTAGGCTCTGGCTGAACGTTTCTCAGAAAAGACGACATGCGGCCTCTGTTGGAGCAGTCAGCCAAGTCAGCAGCAGAAAGAGGAAGTGAGCCTTTTCCCTGACAAAACAAGATGCTGATTAAAACCCAAAGCACAGTAAGCAGTACGCACACAACTCCACCCGCTGAGCCAGACTGTCCGACTCATATCAGCAGTGCAGTGAACTGAGACATTTAGCTGCTAAGCGCGTGTGTGTATTTCCTCTTCAAGATCGTTACTTTGGATGATAAAACCATTCTGATTCCAGCTCTATTTATATCAAACTAGTTAAATCCATCCATTGTCCCAGATGAGACCTTTGCTGTGCAGCCAAGGACAATAAAACAGCTGCGTTTATAACATAGCACCGAGTGTAAAATGGCAGGTTAGATTTCAGCATTAAGTCAGTGTCCTCAGCAGATGACAAACTGAGAGTAACAGCCCAGGATGAAAGTAAGTGAAGCTGAGTCACTGTGAATTAATAAATCCAATATTTGGAACTTGTTCGGTCTTGCAGACTATACACGTAGATAAACAAGGTGCCAATTCTATATTGTAAATACTGTAACCCATTTAAAAACAGTACATTCATCTGCACTTATTAAGATTCTGATAATTAAAGCAACAGAGGTGCATAGAAACAGTGCTGTTAGTTCTGCAGTAGATCACTAAAATCAGGTTGATAATCTCCGACAGACCCCAGAATCGTTGTTAAACTTATAAACCTGAAGATTTCAGCCCTGAATAATCGTGAGTGGCTTCAGAAATAAAACAGGGGAGCAGCTAGTTCTGTAAACACAAGAAATAACAATACCTCTAAATATTTTAGAGCCAGGGGTGACTTTATGGGATGTGTCAGTGTAACTCAAGGCAGGAAAAACACGGGTCTTGCCACACACAAACACACACAAAAGCGCTAATGTTTGTTTGAGAAAGGGGGTGTCATCCCACCCCTTGTCCACTGTTCCTCTGTCCCCTAACCCTCAACACACGCACACGCACACGCGCACACACACAGTGTCAACCCACAAGGCCCTTATTGTCCTGTTTCACATTGTAGCCCACTGAGTGGAGCGGCATCTGAAAGCAGACACACACAAACACACACTCACAATAGGGATGTGAACAATCCTTTGTGTGCCTGCCTCAGTTTGGAGGTGCAGTAAATACAGACTAATAATCTAAAACAATGCGAGCATCCTAATCACATTCTAAGACGGATGAAGACCCACCCTGAGTAATCAAAAGGTGTGTGAATCTCCTGTGCAGATGAGCACTGGTGATATAAAAGACACAGATGTGTTTCTTTATCAGTTCTCGGTCAACAAGTGTGTGTTTGTCTGCTGAGTTCAGGCTGGCGGATGGTTTATTTTACCTGTGGCTGGAGCCAGGAGCCAGAGGTAGGTCAACGGCAGGAGGGTGAGGTGAGGTAAGCTCCAGGTGAGCAGCATGTGGTCGTGTGCATAGGACATTTTCCTTAAAAGGACCTGGAGAGAGCAAACAGAATGACTTAAGTGCACTTCATCCTCTGATGAGTCAGTCACTGCAAACTCCAGACAAACATCAGTCAAACCCAACAAACGCTATATTCATTTCTAAATCTCAAAGTGGCTCAATATACAACACTTCAATTTTTAAACAAATGATGCAAACATGTGCCCACTTTACGAGGACATCAAGGTTTGTACCTTTCTTTACAACAAGGTACAAATATGAAAGGTTGGGTCATTTTAGTTTGGGCTTTGAAGCAGCAGCGGAGGAAGCGACAGATCCGAACCAGTGTCTATGTGAAAGGAGGAGATGGCATTGCAGGACAGACGGGCGTGTTTACACCTTTAATTCCGAAACGCAGTCATGCTGAGTACATTCACACATTGTGGGCGTCATTCTGCCGCCTTTGTTTGGCTCTTTTCTAAACAAACAAAGCAGGGATCATGGAGGAGCCTTCTTAACAGCTACAGTAGAATGGTATCCAACAATATTAGGGTAGGATTAGGATTAGGTTACTGAGACATCAGGTATATTTCCTATTCAGAGCTGGAACAAGCCGATTAAGATACTGATACATGCAATAGTGTTAGACACTGAGGAAAAAGATGAACATCCAACTTTAAAAAAGGTAGTTGAAGGGAAACTAAGGAGGAAAACTGTAATTTAAAGGGTTCACATTCATTTAAAAGATATTGACAATAAATGCAAAATAATACAAGCAAGATTTCACAACAAAAAAGAAACTTGCAAAGTGGGGAATAAAACCAATGATGTCAAACTTAAGTGCACAAGATGAGTGATTTTAAGTATTTTATTTCATCACAGTAAGATTGACACCTGGTTCTCAGACCCCCCCCCCAGTGTGGTCTAGAGACTTCCACCTCATCAACAGGATCTACAGTTGATTTACTCAAACCGTCTGCAGCAAGTAATCAAGCACGCCTACTAAAAACATGCCACGTCGTTTACCTTTCTCCCGACCAGGCGGAGGAAGCAAAGGAATGCAGGAAGAGAGAGAGCGAGAGGGAGAGACGGCTTAGGTTGACAGGGTGGTGCTGCAAGTTGTCGAGTGAAGACGGGTCAACACCGGCGATCTGAGGGAGAGATCCAACATGGCCGCCTCCAGGGCCCTCACAGGCTCAGCTGCTCAAACACAGTCCTGGAGAGGGGCGGACAAAGAGAGAAACATTACTTGATATGTTGATCATGTTATTAACCCATCGGTCAGGGAGGTTATGTTTTCATCAGTTAGTTAGCGACATTACACAAAAACTACCGGGCAGATTATCACAAAAGGATGGACAGATGTGTTAGGGGTCAGAAGTTTGGTGCAGATCCTGACATCTTGTGTTACACTTTATCTAACAATGGGGCAAAGTTTATTGTGATCGCCCTCTGATATGAATCCTTCAGGTTTTTCCCTCCTCCTCTATTTTGATTTCAGACAGTCAACAGTGGTTCAGCTGCACAGAGAAGCAGTCTGAGGAATTCAGAAAAACCTACAACCCATCAAACATTCATGCTCCCCTGAGAGAACAGAGCAGAGGAACTTTACTTAAACTGTACAGTTACTTCGACTACATGATGTGCAGATCGCCGCTTTTACAAAAGGATCGAGATGAAACACAGATTTTCATCAAGTCAGATTCTATTCATAGAAGCGATTTTCCAATTCCCAGACCTGCAGAATACAAAACACTCCTTTTTTCAAAGTGCCAGAGAGAAGACAAGGAAACGTTCCTCGTTTGATGACATAACAAATACAACAAGTCTCATATTATGAAGCACTTCTGCCAGTATCCTGTTGACAGTTACTCTTCACATGACTTACGTCCTGCGAACACCTTCCGTTTCACCAGCAGTTCAAGCAGAACGGAAGAGAAGAAGAAAAATAAGATAAAGTTAATTTACATACTTCAGTCACAGGGTTTAATCTCTCAGCCTTAACCGACGAAGACGTGGCTCAGCACATTGTGAAATCTGTCCTTCATAGTCATGTGTCTGGCCTCGGAGCCTTGCAGCCTAATACCCAGCAGGTGTGTTCATAAAGTGCACATGGAGGACGGCTGTGTGACGGAGAATAAATATATCCAACTCTCTCCCTGTGCACACATTTCTCTTCTGTGCAATAATCACAGCAGTTGCTCAATATGCAGTAGATTTATCAAACCAACGCATCGCTCACTCGTCCTCGATCACTTGGTGCAAGTCACTGTGGGTAATAATGTTCAGCCTGTAGGATACAGAGGGTGAACATGAATCTTTGATGCAATATAAATGTCATCACGGCTCCTTTATCCAGTTTAACAGCAGAGTAGAAAATATAATAATCTCACTATTACGCCAGAGACACAGTCACAGTATCTGAGTTGACTTCCTGTGACTCAATTTTCTTTTGTGCAGGAAGTGTGATGAGGAAGTTTCTAATTTCAGAGTAATTAGTAGTGATTAGAAAAACAATGCTGGATGATAATTTGTCACATAAAAAGGAGGCAGACACAGATTGTTGTTCCTCTGCTTGTCTGAACACGTAACTGTTGTAGATTATTTGGTGAGAAGAAGCTGGAGTCGGTCCGAGTAAGAGACATTTTCCCCCTCTTAGATTTTCTTACAAGTTCTGACAGCAGAAGGAATAATAAACGACTTCTATGGGGGTAACGGGGCTTATGGTTGGGAATCATGTTCTCCAGCTCAGTATTTACAATATACAAGTAACACAATCCTTTGCTGAATTACCACTTTACTGCAGCTGATAACTTCTGTAGTTTAATGAAAACAGGTTTTTGCCTAAGCTGGAAATACTGTATATCTTTAACAACTGTAAAAGTGAACTTTAACTGCTCTAGATCTAGAAACAGGCTGTTTTTAAAAATGGTGATATGGTGATAACAAAAACATGATTTCCAGAGAAGAATGTAAACGACATGTTTTGCCTCCTGCTGCTCTGCAAAGACGCTGCAGACATTTTCCTGTTGTTCTGAACGTGCGCCTGCTGTGTGTTCTTCATATATGAAAGACAAAGTTTAAAAAAAAAATATCTGGACCAAATTGTCTGGACATTTTCTGAGGGCTTCTAAAAACAGCTCAAGTTTAAAAGACCGTGAAATGTATTGCAAAAATAGACCAGAGACAATCCTGAAGCAAGACAAATCAGACAAAACATGGACCGGATCAGTGCATCAACCACAGAACAAGAACTGCTGACACAAACCTGTAAAGTCTGCTTCCATATGAGAATCTGCATTCCAGCCCATGGATGCTTGAGCCTCAGCAGCTCGACTCAGACGGTCGTTTCTCTCTTCCAGAGTAAAACACCGAAATAGGATAAAATAAAAATCCAGGCAAAGAGGATTCAGAGGATTCGGTCCTTTCTTGAAGTCGCAGTAATAAACAAGTCCTGTTCAGGTGCACTCGGTCACCTGGGCTGACGACAGCTCAGCCATTACAGACGTTTCAATGGCCGGTTCTCCCTTGAGAAACTTCTGCCGAACAATGATCTCTGTGACCAAACACCCCCCCCTCTTGTATCTGGGGAGGACAAGTTCTCTCTCTCTCTCTTTGACTGTTTCTTCCTCCTCTTCCTCTCTCGTTCTCAGTTGCAGCATCCAATAGCTGTATTGGATTCTCAGCGCACAGGTTGGTGGAGTCCCACGCCCGAGTTCTTCTGGCTGCAGCAGGGAAGGGAAAAATCAGCTTCTCTCTCCGAAGTAGTCCCCTTGAAAAATCTGCAAAACACGAATAATAATATAAATAAATCTCCCATTGTGCTGTGACAACAACAGAAGCATCCTTCACGGCAACAACAGTTCTAATCCTAGGACTGAATTTCAATGGATACAATACAAGTATCACGGCAATACTATAATCCCCTGTGTATAGTTATTTCATAAGAGATTTTACAAAAGCATGACTACACAATAATACAGTCGGCTAACCTTACAATTGAGAACAACCTCTGACTGAGGAACATATTCAATTCATCCTTTACTGTTTATTGATTTTTCCATCAGATGAATTAGATCAGCTTCTCTGTCTTCCGGGAATAGTTAAACATCGTATGCACTTAATAGAATAAACAGACAATAATGTTTTTATTCCTTCTCTTGACTTCATGACAATCACACACCTGGTTTTCACTTCATGGTTTTGACTGCTCTGCTTTAATTTTAACTGCCGTCTGTTGTTTTCACTGCTATTGGATGTCACTTTTTTCTAAATGGTGGTTTTCATTCTGTTTACACATGGGGGGGGAATAAAGACGAAACTGAAATGAAATGAATAGCAGATCATATTCTTTCACTTTCTTTCTTTGAGATCCGTCGAGTTGTATATTAAGGGTTTGTTGCACTCTTAATTTGAATGTAATGCAAAGGAATAACGACACATATCCATAATAATATAAGATAGGTGATTTTATCTCAGATTGCCTTGTCAGAACCAGCTACATCTGGACATGGAACAGATGAAATGAGCCTGTACAGCTGACTCTAGCTCATTTACAGTATTTATGTAGAATCGGTCGCCACTTACTTCAATTGCATTGAATTTGGCTGCAGCGCTGTTTACCCCTGCGACTCCCTAAAGTGTTTTTGTGGACTCGAACTCTCAACCCACCCCTTCGTCAGCACAGTGGTGAGCACATCATGAGGGAATTTTCATTTGTGGGTGAACTTTCCCTTTAAGAACCTATAAGCTTGTTAAAGTCTCACGTTGAAAAGGAGGTGGGTGTGTACTATGTTCATATTAGAGATGAGAGGGAAAGTTCACTGCTCAAAATAAGGTTGAAGTTATGGTGGCATATATTTACATTATTAACTACAGCCTCACTCTATTAGATTGATTGACTGATTGATTGATTGATTGATTGACTGATTGATTGATTGATTGACTGACTGATTGATTGACTGAAGGTTAAATGAAGTGTCTCTCAGTCTAATGAGCTGCACGAGTGAACTGCAGTGGGATGATATCAAGAGATGTTTGAGCCAAAATGGAGGGTTCGTACATTATGTATCTTAGCAGCAGCAGCAGCAGCCAGGGCAGTGTTCTCCTCTCAGGACGTTTCTTATCTCCTCGCTCGCTGACGGATCAGTGAACACAGGCCGGTGGCTGCAGCCTGCTGCCGCTGCACGATCACACATGTACACACACATGTACACACGCATGTACACACACAGGACGCTGGAATCAATAAGGAGCCACTTTGATTTATCATCTGGAGGATTCAGCCCGACGTCCGGACACCGAGCCACCACACACCGGCCCGTGTAATCCGGGGATCGCCGCTGCCGTGCGAGGCACCTTGAGGCTAACAGCTGCTGGCATCCTCCTCCAACACAAACCATGCGGGGCTTTCACGCGTTTTTTTTTTTTGTAAAAACCCCGCAAGTGTCACGACGCGGTGAGAAGAAGAAGAAGAAGAAGAAGAAGAAGAAGAAGAAGAAGAAGAAGAAGAAGAAGAAGAAGAAGAACCGGGGACTCACCGGAGCAGGAGGCGGCTGGAGGAGGGTGGTTCTCCTCGGATCTGTGGCCGTGTCGTCGCTGTTGTTGTCCCGTGTGCCGCAGGTCCGAGTCCCGCTCCGCTCGACCAGCTGATGCGCCTGTGTCACCGCTGTCAAGCCAATATGAGGGATGCACAACGCTTCCGGTGGCTGGATTTTCAAAATAAGGCGTTAACATTTGACCTAAATGACACTTTTTTAAAAATAAAACATTAAATAATCAATCCAGGTTAAAAGTTATATCACACAGACGCTTATTTTAATCACAGTTACCTCCTAAATGTCCCGGTTAATCCCGCTACTTCCACCTGCTGTCAATGTCGAGAGACTTCGCTTTACTTAAATTATTTTTAATATGAATACAATAAAATATTTCAATTATACTTGAAACAATCAAAAATAATAATTAAATAATACAATAATAGCACATCCGTGCTCGAAATATTAACGTGACGTCGCTTCTCCGACGAACCAAAATGGCGCCTCCGCCTTCCAACTATCCCCGCTGCGATTGGCTCGCTGACATTGTCCTGAGCCTTCTCATTGGCTGCTTGTGGATTTACTCTGACCGCTAACTTCCGG
The DNA here is from genome assembly GCF_022539355.2 of Hippoglossus stenolepis. Taxonomy (NCBI): domain Eukaryota; kingdom Metazoa; phylum Chordata; class Actinopteri; order Pleuronectiformes; family Pleuronectidae; genus Hippoglossus; species Hippoglossus stenolepis. Next base: position 4,866,781 of record NC_061499.1, read on the forward strand.
GTTGATGTCCACGAGCTGCAGCGGCGTCTGAGCGGTTATTTCTTTTAAAGTAAGTTATTTTTATGAACGTTACCGTTTTGTTTTAAAACCTTGAATCAACCTTTGCGTAGAAAGAGTCAACAATGGCATAAATAATAGTACTGAATAAACATGGCTGCGCATGTAGCACTCAGTGACGTGGACATGCTGACATATATATTTTTTATATTAAAGCTTAACGTTACTTCTCATTTCCTCTAATCGGGTTCCAGGTCGTGATGGCGGAAGGTGCCGAGGTCGTGAGCTGCGAGCCTCCCGGAGAAGAGGAGCAGGGAGCAGGGGGAGAAGAGGAGCAGGGAGCAGGGGGAGAAGAGGAGCAGGGAGCAGGGGGAGAAGAGGAGCAGGGAGCAGAAGATGGAGGAGGCTCGGAGAGGGAGGATGGAGCCGCTTTGACTGATGCTCAGAGAGACGTGTTGGAAAGATGTCTTCATACACTCAGACACGCACAAAACGACAGCCACACGCTGGCTGCTCTGCTGCTGGTGAGTCCTAATATGTGGGTCCATCACCATATGGTAGTTGTTATTCCCAGTGTGTTTATTATCCTGACTGATCATAGTCAGGGGGATTTAAACCCATACAGAAACGTGGCTACTCATTAGATGAGTGACTCTAATATTGTAAACTACCTTTTATGCCTGTATTTGTAATTAGTTACTTTATACCTGTAAATGTCATCATCACCACTGATGCTGATAATGTCGGAGTTTAATCTGTCCTGGTTTCTAAACACTCCTTGGATTTTCATTATAAATAAGATTAACTATTAACATCTCTTTTCAGAAACACTACAAACATTTCAAGGAATAAACTCACAGCTTTCTGAGCATAAGTACGTCCTATGGTTGAAATAGGAAAGCTCAGTCATTCAAAGTGTATTTGTTGGTCACGACCCACCCTCCACAAAACTGTAGAGATCTTGTGTATCATATTGGAATGGAGGCATACCTCATTACCTTAATTTGTTGTTTCCTTTGTTTATCTTAGATCACTCGTTTGTGTCCGGCGAGCCAACTAGACAAACCCACCTTGAGACGTATCTTCGAGGCCGTGGGACTCAACCTTCCCGCTCGGCTTCTGGTGACAGCCGTCAGAGGGCGTGAGAGCTCCGGTCTGCCCCCACATGAACTCCTTTCATTGGGCACAGCTCTGTTGGCCGCCTTGAGCACAGACCCAGACATGGCCTCCCATCCCCAGCTCCTCACCACCGTCCCGCTCTTGCTGGGCCTTTTAGCAAATGGTCCTGAATCAAACCAGCAGGAAGAGAAACAAGCTGGAGAGAAGGGGAAGAGTCCAGATAGTAACGTACAAGCAGAAGAGAGTTCAGGTCCAGAAAGTAATCCTGCCAAAGTGGAAAAACCAGCGGGGGAGAGAAAAGCCAGTAAGCAAAATGGTGATGACAGCAGCAAATCAAACGGGGTGAAAACACCTACAGAAACATCACCATGTGCCCGTCTCGATAAGGCCATGGCTGCTGACTGCTACCAGGTTTTGACGGCAGTGTGTGCTTTACCCAGGGGCCTTGATCAGCTGCTGGGCAGAGGGGCCATTCCTGCTCTGTGTCAAGCAGTGGAACAAAACCAGACTTTCAGCCGTGAGCAGGGGCTCCCCTTGCTTGGTTGCCTCCTCTCTGGTAGAACCAAGGACAAAGCGTGGGGTAAACACCCTGCGGAACTCCACACCCTGCTGGACAGGCTCTCCAAAGATTTCTGTCAGTCCACAGAGCAGGCCCGACTGGACAGGTGCTCCCAGCTGGTGCAGTTCCTGCCCCCAGTAGGAGTGGCCGCAGCGAGTGAGGAGCTGAAGGGAGTCGTGAGCCGTGTGTGGGGGACTTTAAGACCCATGATGCAGTCTAAGTTGACACCGAGGCAGATCAGGCCCATCCTGGTCCTCAGTGCGTGTCTGCTGGATTTGTATGGGTGGGAGCAGGTGGGACCCCCGAAGACCTGCTGCTTACTGGTGAACCGGGCCTGCGTGGAGGTCAGGATGGGCCTGGAGGAGCCGCCCGGTAACGAGCTGAGCCCAGAGCTGCAGCACACACTCACAGGTAGTGTGTTCATTGTTCTTACCACCTATTCTGCACAGTTCACAGCTCAGTGAACACAGCAGTTAAATGTGATGCCTGTCTGAGGTCGACACGCACAAACTTATTATATAACACATCTCCATCTCTATTTGTTGTTTAAAACTCTTCTTTTCATTCTCAGGCTGTTACAGAATCATGGAGGCTGCCATAGAGCAGGCCTGCAGTCCGGCTCTGACTCAGACTGCTGCACCTCCTCCGAGCTCCGTGTCCTCGCTCAGTCTGCAGCAGAGCCAGCAGATCCTCACTGTCCTGCAAGAGGCCTTCTCCGCTGTGATTTACCACCTGCAACAGGTGAGAGTATGAAGTTTGAGCTTCTGTTTGTGGGACTCGATCCTTTTGACACTGTAAAAACTCAAGCCTCCTCAGACGTCACACTCCTCCTCTTCTCTTCTGGTTATCGTAGGTGGATCCGAGTCAATACGGCGACCCTTTCATTTTCGCCACATTCCGCTCTCTGTGCTCATGGCTGGCCGAGGAGACGTCCTGTCTGAAGGAGGAAGTGACTGGACTGCTGCCTTTCCTGATCGGCTACGCCCAAAGCCACATGCGGGGTGAGAGCCCCGAGCAGGGCCTCTCTGACTGGATGGCTGAGATGTCTTTCTCCGAGGAGAGGGGGCCCTGGACGGGCAGAGAACCTCTGAGGTAAAGATGACAATGATGGATCAGTAATTTTAGAGCTAAAACAACATATTGGAGGACAGATTTTACTGGTCTTGTGTCCCCAGGCTTTCAAATCAAATATCTTCGTCTCTCCAGGTATCTCCTCCCAGCTCTGTGCCACCTGTCGGCAGAGGAAGGTCCCAGGAAGGTGCTGCTCACGCTCGACACCCCGGCCCTGCTGGTGGACTTTCTGACCCAGAGCTGGAATTCCCTCAAGGGGAAAGGTGGGGTGGCGTCGAGCAGGGATCCCAGCATGGAGACGGCCTGTTCAGCTCTCCTCAACTTCACCGTCACAGAACCAGAGAGAGTCAGGTACCGAGCTGATGTTCAAATCAAATACTCATTTGACCCCTGGGGCTTAAATTAAGTAATTCTGTAATTTCTAACTTCTTTGTTTCTCTGTGTTCTAGGAAGGATGCATGTTTCAGAACTCTAGAGGCTTTGCTGAGTGAAGCACTTCCTGTGTTGGTGCATAAACCCCGTCTCCTCGTCCTTGCAGCGAATATGTGCACTTTGGGGCTAATGATTGGTCGACTCAGATCAGCTCCTACAGGTGAAAGAACAATTAGAGTTTCCAAACTTCTCTAAAATAGCCTGTGTCGAACACATGACTCAGTTGGGGGCTGTTAACATTACTGTAATGTCTTATATTTCAAGTTCATAGTCTTCAGAGTCTCGGAGCAGATCTGTAAAACTGCATTGATTAATCTGCTGACTCTTTATTGTGAAAGAAGTTTTCACACAGTTCTGAGGCTCCTCTGTTTTCATGTGAAAGTCGGCGATTGTTTGCTAATATATCAGCCAGAAGAGTTTCATAACACAGAGATACAGTGTGGACTTTGTGCTGTAACTCAGCTGTTTTCGTCCTTTATTGGCCAACACTGACTAATGCAGCTGTAATTTAAAATGTTCTAAAATTAACTCTAAGCGCAAACTATCAGCTGTTTGAAGCTTTAAGTCGTCAGAAACCTTAACCTCCACTTTTATTTGTTGTTTCTCCAGGATCAGTGGAAGCCAGCCAGAGGCGTTTCTTCTCCTCAGCCCTCCGGTTCCTCCGTGGCGCCCTGGACACCGGATCCAGCACCAAGCTGGTTCAGGTGAGCGTCAGCTGGGCGGAGAACTGGGACGAGGCTGCCGAGCTCTGGAGGTTGGGCTTGCAGGCCCTGGGAGGCTGCGTCCGGGCTCAGCCCTGGATCACCACGCTGGTCAGAGAGGAAGGTTGGCTCAAGCACACACTCACCATGCTGGGCCAGTGTAGCGCACTAGCTGACCAGCACACGCAGGGGGCGCTAGAGGAAGCTCTGTGCGCCGTGGCAGAGCGGTGTCCCCTCTGTAAACAGGAGATCGGAGACGTGATGAGAAACGAAAAGGGAGCGTTGAGCTGTATGCGGAACCTGAAGAAGACAATGTTGGTGAAGTGAAACCAAACTGCTGCCGATGGACAAACAGTGCGTTTTTAACTTAAAACGTTGAAAATGAAGAAGCACAGCCATTAATGAAGCCAAACTGATGTGTTGTATAAATGTTTTGTTATATTATAAAAACCTCCCAGAAACATGAACACTTGAGCAAACCTCAGTCTGATAAAACCACCAAAAATGACAGAAACCACCTTTGGAGTAAATTTTACTTTTTGGTCAATGTCCCAGCCACTAACATGTAGGAGGTGGGGTTTATGGCCCGGGGGGAGATTGAGACGCTTCTGTCTTTGCTTGTCCTCCATCTTTATGTAGTTTATGATTCTGACGTGGATAATGTGTCCTCTGGCTTTTCTGTGTAAAGAGACGAAAAGACACCAAAGCTCACAAATTGAAAATAGGTCAAATTCTGTTTCTGTCATTTATGTTTTCTGTGTAACTTTTCCCCCTCAGACTGAGACTGAAATGCTTTTTATCTTAACTATTTACATCAGTGAAAAATAATCTAAACCATAATCTACAACCACATACATGTAAAGCCTGTGGAGACAGCTGTGCCCTGGAAACAAAAGGTTTTTCTTTTCCTCCCGGGAATTTCAATACACACAAGCTGTTTCTTACACGTGAACCCTGAGATGTAAATGCATTTAATAAAGAATTATTTTGTCAGAGAACTGAAAACTCTGTTGCCAATGTTCTTCTTGCAGCTATAGTCAAACATCCATTTATACGACTTCTGTAATGTTACATATTTTTTATTTTACAGTGGTTCATCGGTGGAATAAATATTATTCAGGTGTTAAATATTCTGCAGTAGCTTCAGTATCCAGTGGAAATGGTCCTTCCACTAGAAGGGAAAGGTCTTGTCTCGCAACTACCACAAGATGGCGCAGTCAGACTTGATGCTGGCTGAAGTTCCTGATCTTCTCTTCCCCTGCGCACAGATCTCTGCAGTTTTATCGTTTTTTAAACTAGTTTGGTTACTTTATTAAATTTAAACTGATTATTAAAACCCAACAAAATATCCACAAAGAAAATTATTATTATTATTAATCTTTCCCCAAGGACATTAAGTTAAGTCTGAAAGTAAATTGCTTAATTGAGTTTGAAACGTCTCCAAGCAAAAATATCCCTAAATGTAATTTATAGTTTTTCTGTCAAATTTTGAGGATTTTTTCAGGTTGGAAATCTTGACTTTAAATTGAGAAGAATTAGTAAAAAAATATCTGAATTCAAAAGGACGATGAAGACAGTTTCTTAACATCTGGGATCCTGGTGTTTATCTCGGGCCTCTCCACGTTTCTTCTTCTTCTTCATCACTTCATCCCTGATTCTTTAGTCCAAGTTTTTTTTTTTAATCAACCCCCACCTCAACTCCTGTCACCTCCCGCCCTCCTCTCCTTTCGGTTTTACCCCCCCTCCCCCCTCCCCAAACAGCCGTCTCTTTTCTCTCTGACTCATCCATACAAACTCATGCATCGTCTCAAACTAACTCACTCCTCTCTGCACCTTCAGCCTCCATCCACTGCGTCACCTTAACCCCCGTCACCCTGCAGCACCATCAGCTTCACCTGCCACCACTATGCTCTGGAAATCACGATCCAAGACTGACATTTTACAGGTAAACGAAAAAATCTTGAGTTTTCTGTTTTTAAATGGGGTATAAATATATACGTTTATTTCAGTAGGTGTAGGTCTGTTGTATAGAAGTAAAACACTGCACATGGTTTGTTTTCAGACTTAGAATCCACACAATAATAAACTTGTCTGTAATTTAACCTGTCAGTGATTCAGTGTGGATCTCAGCAGGTGAAACATTTGTTTAAAACTAAGAAACTCAAGATCTTTGGCAGAACAACGTGAATGTTTGTGCGTAAAAAAGACAAAATGGGCTTAACTAGTTGGTCTATACCTCAGACATTAGAGAATATTATTTGATATGTTTAAAATTAAATTAAATAATAGGATTTTAATACGATATTTGTGAAGTAAACGCATAAAAACACAGAAAAATCCGTGTAACTTGGTGCGTAAAACCCTGAGTTCTGTATAATCCAGTGCCAGTATATTTAAAATAGTACAAAAACATAAAAGTGCGGTGTTTGTATGAATTAACAACCGGTAAATGGATGATTATATCTCTTTAAGAGAACTGGGCCCTCTCGACCCCTCCCCTCATTCTGCCGGCTGCGCGCAAAACCTATAAGTAGTGCGCTCATGGAGAGGCTGGAGGACTGTGCTGTGCGCGCGTGTGTGTGAGTGTGTGTGTCTGGCAGCAGCAGCAGCAGCAGCAGCATCTTGTCATCTGTGCGTAAAAGAGCGAGGAAAAGGGAAAGTAAATAACAACGCTTGAGTTTAATGGACCGTTAAAACAGCCTGGATTTACATCTCGGGGAGAATTTGGTCACATCGTTCAGTCGCTGGAAAACCTGCGCGTTCCTGTTGAATACATTTCACATTTGGGGACATCCAGAGTTGTCCAGATGTTAATCCACACCTATTCGGCTATGGTGAGTTTGATGAGAGGATTTATGTGTTGTGCTGATTTGTGTTCATATCCCTCATGTATGTCAGTTTTTGGGAAGAAGTTCATCTGGAGGAATTACTAGAATAACTCAGACAAATGCATAATTTCACGAGTGGGAAAAACGGCTCCTCGTAATTAAATTGCGTAATTAAGGATTTGATGAATGTGGTGCATTTGTGGACCTGTGGCACCAACTGTCAGCCTGTGGAGAATAATAATCCTTGGTGATAATTATTATTATTATTATCATCATTATTATGTGTTTTACGCGTAAAGTTAAATGTATCTCTGGTGCGTCTGGTTTGTCTCCGGCAGAATCCGAAGTGTCAGCCGGTCTGACAGTGAGTTTACTGCCGCGGAGATGGTCTTTGTCTGCACCGTGTCACAGCGAGTGAGACCCACTGACAGTGAAGTGTCCACTCGCTGCACAAACTCCTGACACGCAGGATCCCAGAGGACGCGCTGTGCTTTACGCATTGGATTATAACTTCAAACTTGCTTGGGATTAAATTAGCGACACAACCCTGCACAGTTTGGACGTTGGATGACAATTACGCGTGTGTCTGTGCCAAGTGTCTGTGCGCGTTTGAACCTGGCAGCGGCCCGCTTTGCCTCGCAACACATAATGGACATTGTTCCACCACGACACCATTGATTTTGGGTGACCCAGCTTTCAGAAAGAAAAAAAAAAAAAAATCCAATTTGAGCAGGATGTGTGTGAGCACAAATGTAGGCTGGAGTTTCCACACACACACACACACACACACACACACACACACACACACACACACACACACACACACACACACACACACACACACACATCCACTCTTCCACGGCTGTTACACGAGGGTTCAAACTTGTGAAGTCAAAATAACAATTTGTTTTCCTGCGCCTTGCCAACACGAATGAGCCGTTTTTCCCCTTTCACTCTCAGTGGTGGTGGGTGGGTGGGGGGGTCAGCGCGTGTGTCTGTGTGTGTTGACAGGGTGGCATATTATTTACAGATGGACCCCCCCACCCCCTTGTTGGAGCGACGTGTTATTGTTGTGCATTACCTGTCCTTTGTGCAGCTCCTTGGTGGCCGTGACCTTTCTGACACTGTTCAGCGGCGATGCCAACGGCGCCTCCTGTCACCGCGCATCACTTCAAGCACCGCTGCTATTTTCCAACGGTCTAATAAAGAGGAAAAATGCGTTTAATTAAGACTTCTGCTAGTTTCTCTTAAATTAAATCACATTATTTTGCTTTATTTTCTAATCCCGAACAAGCAACATGACAGATTATTTTCATTTTGGACTCTGTGTGACATTTGGTTGAATGAATTGTTCCATGAAGATCTTGGAAGCTCCTGATATAAAAATCAAACTTTCTCCTTCTCTTCCAGGACCGCGCCGACGGACTTAGCGGCTCTTCGCCGAGTGGGCGCCTCTCCCAGCTCTCCTCCCTGAACCAGGCCGCCTACTCCTCGGCTCCCCCGCTCTGCCACACCCCGGCCTCTGACTTCCAGCCTCCGTACTTCCCTCCCCCCTATCCCCAGTCCTCCCTGCCATACTCCCAGAGCCAGGACTCGGCGTATTCCCACCTGTCAGACCCTTACACCTCCATCAACTCCCTCCACCAGCACCAGCAAGCGGCGTGGCACTCGCAGAGGTCGCGCTCCGAGGATGGGGGGCTCCTGTCACAGTCTCACCGGGCGCTCAGCCTCGACCACCGGCGGGAGTACGCAGCCGTGCCCCGACTGCTCCACGGTCTCGGGGAAGGGGCTGCCGCGCTGGGGGACGGTCCCCTCGGGATGCACCTGGGACATCACGGCCTGGAGGATCTTCAGGTGACTTGACTTTTCTATTTTCTGTTGTTGCTTGGAGGTTTTACGCGCTGCAGAGACCGTGCGTAAAAGTCACTCGGCACATGATCCACAAAGTATTAATGGAAAAAAATATATACTTGTTCGATTATTATCTATTGGATCCTTTATTATTATTGGTTATTATTGTAAAATCGTTAAAATACACCTGTTTAAATCATACGTGGCAACAAGGCCTCAAGGCAAATTCTATTTAATTATCTTCATTCAGGAGTTAATACACAAATATCACTCTTTAATAACATGTAATTTGCTGGGGGTTTTTTTAAAAAGAAAAGTGCTATATTTTATTTATAATTTTCACCAATTTTGACATTTACATTTTTAAACATCACCTGCAGGCCTTAAGTCTATTTTATATAAATTCCCCTTCCCCGGTGTCAGACACCAAAACAGGAATGAGAAACGTTTTTCTTTCAGTCCAGAATTTTTAAAATGAAGTTAAATATAATTAGAATATTAGTTCCCATATTTCTCAAAAAAAATGACCAGTTTATCTCGTTAACCTGTTCATATAATGAAGGTTAAATATCAAGTTTAATTTCGAATATCGTGGAAATTTGTATTTCGAACATGATGTGACAGTTTTAGTGTTTTGTTTTTATTTGGACCAATAATTAGTTTTAAACATTTTTTTAACTTAATGCCTTGATAATATAGATGAGCTGCAGCCAAATAAAAACAAAATCCTGCATTTTCCAAAATATAAAAACTGCAATTTTTTACAAAAGTGGTGATTTGGTCACATGCCACTTTGCATTCCCCCCCTCAGTGTTACACTCGCAGACACAAAGTGATTCTGCAGCCTTTTCTCTCTTTTTGTTTTTCGGGGGTGGTGGTGGTGGGGGAGAAGAAGAATAGTTCGCGTGGCTTATTGAACAGTCAGCAGCAGCAGCAGCAGCAGCAGCAGCAGCAGCAGCTCCCCTGCAGCAGGTGCAGCTGCAGACGCTGTTTGTTGCCTCCTCGCAGGAACAGAAAGAGAAAACACACCGAGACCAATTGATGTGCACGGTCATTAATGGGAAAAGAAACGTGTGAGAGCGGCGCCAGGCAAAGAGTCAACCCGGGCATGTTACTGTTAAACGCTCCCACTCGACAAGGACCTTTTATTTGATTAATGGATTATATCCTACGCGTTTGAACCCTCTTATAAATTCAGCACAAAGGAGACATCCGAGCATCGCCCTGCAAGAAGCTTTTATTCCCCCTGAATGAAAAGATCAAATAAACTGCGATGGGTTTAATTCAGTCTTTGACTCACTCAGCTCCACTGGCTCTTTGTCATTGTTGAGATTTACATTTAAGGCCATTTTCTTTGTACATGTTCCATAATAGAAAAAACGTAAACGAGCCCTTTTTTCTAGATATTTTAAAGTGTTAATCATGACAGTGTCTCTTGAATTGTAGTTACTGTTTGGTGCTTTAAGTACATTTAAAGCAATGAGAGCTTTAAAAAAGGCAATTTCTTGTTAAAATATGATTTATTAACAAACATTTTTACTACATGAAAACTCCAAATAACACAGAACTATCCATTTATGTATTTTTAAGAATTTAAACCTGCTGATGCTTTCGTTAACACAATTCTTTCTGTCGAGCCGTGTAAGACATGTGATTAAACTGTATACAATGTTAAATAATATGTCAAAACGTCCATCATTTACCACTTTTATTATTCGACTTCAGCAGCAGATCGTATTATTTACGTGGATATGGAGAGTGTTCGTGTTTGCTGTGAGGCGAGAAAGAAAGAAAAAACTAAATGTTGGACCTTCCATCATTGCATTGGCCTGAGAGGAAGAAGAGCTTTGTGTGTGTGTGAGAGAGAGACAGTGTGTGTGTGTGTGTGTGTGTGTGTGTGTGTGTGTGTGTGTGTGTGTGAGAGAGAGGGACAGTGTGTGTGTGTGTGTGTGTGTTTGCTGCAAGAGTCCAGTTGATAAATGATAGTGACTGTCTGTCTGTCTGACACACAGGGAATGGAGGAAGGATCAGCCCTGGGCATCCTCGACCACTCTGTCATTAAAAAAGGTAAGAGGTGGGAGAGCTGTGTGTGTCTGTGTATGTGTGTGTGTGTGTGTGTGTGTGTGTGTGTGTGTGTGTGTGTGTGTGTGTGTGTGTGTGTGTGTGTGTGTGTGTGTGTGAGAGAGAGAGAGAGAGATAGAAAGAGAGAACAGAAAGATGGAGTGTGTATGTGTGCGTTTGTGTCTAAGTGTGCACCTATATAATTGTGCTATATGTGCTGAAGGGGGTTTTGTGTTTAGGGGCTCTCCAACACCAGTCTCTCTCACTGTTACACACACACACACACACACACACACACACACACACACACACACACTCACACACACTATAAATAATTCTGTTTTGCTATTTCATTTGAAGTCAAGAAGTCCTCTAACACTCAGCTGCAGACTTCACCCCAAAGGCACACATTCTTAATGAACTGTTCATGGTCATATGAGAGCGAGTGTGCATGAGTGTGTGTGCATGAGTGTGTATGTGTGTGTGTGTGTGTGTGTGTGTGTGTGTGTGTGTGTGTGTGTGTGTGTGTGAGAGAGTGTGGAAGAGAGAGGGATTAGAGTGGAGAGGAGAGGGAAGTGGGGCAAAGCATAAAAGGGAGGGGAACATGATAAAAGAGGAGTTGTGGGGAAATTTGCGGAGTGTGATCACTCTCATATTACCGAGTGTGAGTGGCAGAAGACACAGGGGCACGATTAGAAAATTCATGTTGGATTTGGAGCTGGTGCAGTTTGATACTGTGCAAATCTCACTCAGCCCCAAAAAAAGAAAACCCCTGATAGGCCTTCCTGCTGGGGAGTGGAGCGGTGCAGGGAATAAGTGAAGATTTGCTCTGAATCCAGCTAAAGACGACACCTGCTGTGCCACAGAATACTTTCTATCTCTCCTGCTTTTAAATTCCCCTTTTAAATGAAGAGCTTCTAAACAACTATTACTATTTATTCTCTGATTTATCAATTCAAACTCCACGTGAACAGCATCCATTCACATTTTTGCCTCCTGATTCAAAAACATTTCCCTCCATCCAAACACTTCAGCGGCTCGAAACCCCTTCGTGTCACAAAGTTTTCACCAAAACAAGGATGTGATTCTCCGAGTCAAGTCCCCCGAGGAGCAGCGCTGTGCGTTTTGAGCACGAATCCGCAAACCAGCAGTCATTTGATGAAGTGACAGGGATTCCACTTGTTTGCCAAACGCTCAGAATTGATCAATTACCCCGGCAAGCTCTCACATACAGCAAGCGAGATAGCAGAGCAAACCTAAAGCCCTCGTGAATAAGAAAATCCAATAAGGAGAAAGAGAACGAGACAGAATATAGAAAAAGGGAAAGTGTGGAGTGGGGTGGGGTGGGGGGGGGTGAAGAGTGGGAGGCACAAGAGAGAGATGATAAGAGAAAGAGAAGAAAAGAGAGTGAGAGAGAAGGAGGGGCAGACAGCTGACAAAGGAGAGAGGGAGAAAAGAGAGATTGAGAGAGAGAGAGCGAGCTTTGGAGGAAGCTCTGCTGCTCTGTGGCCTCCATCATCGGCTGCTGGGGAACGAAGGGATTTTAGGAGATTTTATTCAGTTTTGGGTGGTGGGGGGGGAATCTGTGCTGCGCGGCAGGGCGTCGCAAAGAGGCCGCCCGCCACCCACAGCGTGTGAGGGGAGAGCCGGCGTCTCAGAGCACAGGGACACAGATAAAATGTCTTTTTAGAGACAGGAGAGGGAGGATGACAGACTGGTCAGGACTGGAAGGAGAGAGGAACACGTGTTGCATCTTCTTATACAAATACTACAAAATATTATTACACACGATATCATTGAAAACACTATTATTGGATAAATTAATTCCCTGAACCTGATTAGGGCTGATTCATCCACATGAGAAAATCAATGTTTTATAAGACACGGACCAGGAACAATGTCTTTTACTTTAGATTTAGCTTTTTGTTTCTGATGTCGCCCTAAACATAAAGTTTTTTCTTTGTCTTAAATATTTTCCCATTTGATCTCTAGTCATCTAGTCATCACAATATTCAAAAATCTAATTCTTTTTTTATTGTACTGTTTCTTCAGCTGGTGAAAGCTGTGAAAGAAAGAAAGATTAGATTTTAAAAATATAATTCATAAATGTTTTAAGGTCAACGAACATTATTCCAATTAATTGCATAGGAGTAAAGTCAGAAATTTAATAATGAAAATAACCATTAAAACAAAAAATGACTGGACAACACAGATACTGAAAAACTAAAAAGAGACAGTATTTTGTTATTTATTTTGTATAAATAGCTAAATATTTTTTATTAACTCATATGAACTTCATACGAGCTTCATCTTTGAGCCATTGAGGGAATAAGATCCTGATCAAATAAACAAAGCGTTTGATTCCTTCAAGATTCAAAACTTTATCGTCCATAACACAGGAATTAATGGAAAATCTTTGACTGGTGTATGAGACACAAAAACATGGAATTCATTGATTAAGTGGATTTGTGGTATTTGATGAATCCAAATCTAATTTCATCAACACAAACAACCACTTTAAAAGATGATATGACCAGGATGGAAAAGGAAAAGATAAACAGACACTTGTCTCTGTGCCAGCTCATCGGAAAACTGTATTTATTACTATTATATATTATTCAATTATCTATAATACAACCTACCTTTGTATGTTGCACTATTATATTGTATATTTTATATGTTTTAATGGTCTAACCTTGCTGCAAGTTGCCATTCAACAACAAAAAAATTCCCTGAGATGCTTCAGACCATTTTTACTCCAAGACTTAAACTTGTTAAAATAAAAAAAAGGCTTCACAAAACAGTTATTCCCCCTTTTTGCAGAAGCAGAGAAACGCACTGCTCTTAAAAGTTTCGCCCAGTGCAGACAAGTGAGTGCAAATTGAGCTCCTGCAGGTGTGAAATGAGGCTATTTGAGAATGCGCAGCTGAAATGTAACAAGCTGCAGTTTAGGCAACAGAATCAACAAGCAGCTCTCCAGAATTAGAGCTGTCGACACGGGGGAGGACATGACGCTGAATAGATTAATCAGGAGGAGGAGGAGGAGGAGGAACGCTGTCACACAGTCATTCACACAACACTATTGTCATTGCACCAGACATATGTTTAGAATTGATGAGCTTTATTTATTATTTACCTCCTTTTTATTCCTCTCTGCATCCCTCTCTTTGTTGCTGTGTAACTTTCCATAGCTTGGATTTTCCTATTATTCATGTCAAAGTGTGTAAATAAGCTGAAACTTTCTTCCTCTCTCCATCATCAGTTCCCATCCCGTCCAAGCTGAACGGCTCGTCCCTCTCAGCCCTCTCCATGGGGAAGGATGGCTTCGGTATCGGGTTGGTGTCCAACCCGGCCGAGGTCTTCTGCTCGGTGCCCGGTCGCCTGTCGCTGCTCAGCTCCACCTCCAAATACAAGGTGACGGTCGGGGAGGTGCAGCGGCGCCTCTCCCCGCCCGAGTGCCTCAACGCCTCTCTGCTGGGTGGAGTCCTCCGCAGGTGAGCCGGGGAACCAGAGGGTGGGGTGCAGGTTTAGAGATGGAGCATCAAGAATCTACACTCAAACACAAACATGATCCCCACACTTTTCTGTCTTTAACTCTCTGATATATTAGTTTTTCTCATGAAATACTTGAAAGTGACTAATTGAGGCTTCTATAAAGTAGTGAATAAAAGAAGGGAAGGATCTGACATTGTTTGAACTATCGCAGTAACATGTGATACTGAAAGAACCAGTCCCTTAAATAACTTACTTAACTCAGTTTTACAGCAACTCAGCAAACTCTTTAAGATTTAAGTTACAACGGCTCTAATTTAACATTTTAACCATGTGATCACACTTACAATAAATAACACGATTTGAAGTGAAGTCCATGATATGAGAACTAAAAAAAATAAATGTTCAGGAGTTTTTATTCTTTATATCCAACATTTATCCTCTTCAGAAAAGTGGAAAATGATGGACAAGAACTACGGGTTTATGGGAAATGTAGTCTTAGCTCTGGGCGACAGTACAACACTAGTTTAGTTGAAAAGTAATTTCCTTAATGTAATGATATAAAAATTATAAACTGAAGTCTATAAATACAACACACCCTTTCATTGGATTTTGAATAAATCTTTTCAGAATAAGAGCCCCTGAACTGTAGGGCCATGAGGGCTGAGGACCTAATGTGCATCATGGGACTAAATCACAGGAGAAGTTGTGTGGTGTAATTAAACACAGCTTCAGGGCAAGAACACAACTTTATGATTCTGGTTTCAGGCTGAATCACTTTAAGGGAACGTAAGTAAAACATATTTAGGGAAGTAAATCTTATAAACAATAACTTTATATTAAATTGCTCTTTACAGCTATAACTAGTTTCTGCTTACTTTGAAAATAAAGATTTATCATATAAAATACATGATTGGTTTGTTAATATTTGTTATTGTGGTTGATAAACCACTCATCTGTATATAAATAGGTTAAATTAGCTCCAGCTACCACAGTGAAATAATCTATTAGGATAAAATATTCTTACATTACATTAATGTATTAGTATAAAACCCCTCAGCTGATAATGCTGCTGTTTTTCTACTTGATAACATTTTCTACGCAGGAACTATACAGTCTTCATACTTTTTTATTAAAATTTAATATTTGCTAAATTTACTAAATGTGAAGGAAGAATAAACACATGAATGAGACCAACTAAAGGAGATGAAAATAAAAAAATACAAGATACTATCAGTTCTGACAGGGAACATAGGGAGGATTTATCTTCTCACACACACAATCACACACATTCCTCACCATACACATAATCCAGACAAATACAGGCACACACACACACACACGCACACCAAAAACCCATAAAGCGAAACAGACACAGAGTAAAACACACACACACACACACACACACACACACACACACACACACACACACACACACACACACACACACACACGGACCATCTCCTAAAAACTGCTCTCTCTGTCTCCCTGCCCCCCCTCAGGGCAAAGTCAAAGAATGGTGGCCGCTGTCTGAGAGAGCGTCTGGAGAAGATTGGCCTCAACCTGCCCGCCGGGCGACGCAAGGCAGCCAACGTCACTCTCCTAACATCTCTAGTGGAGGGTAGGGATACACACACACACACACACACACACACACACACACACACACACACACACACACACACACACACAGTGACCTGCATATATCCTGACAGATAGAGACACATATTCACATAGAAATATCCTCGCATGAGCAAACATGAATAAACAGTCAGAGCGGTGATGGCTGCGTGGGTGCGTGCGTGTGCAAACACAAGTGCAGGGTGTCGTTTGAAAAAAGCCGAGGCTGCCTCACAAAAGCCAAAGAGCGGTGAACTGTTTGAGTAGTGAAAGTGAGAGAAATGGCTGCCGAGCTCGTCTCCTGACCCGACCCGACCCGGGAAGCTGCACCAGCCGATTGTGTATCATTTAAAAAGCATTTTGTAATTATTGGATTTAAAAGCCAAACAGACCAATTGGCCCCTTGACTCTTAAAACCACTGAAGCAGTAGCTGCATTTTTTCTGTCTGACTAACACAGTGCCTTTATTGTACTGGTTGGTGTTCCTGCTTTAGTCACAGTCTCACTCTCTTCCTCTTCCTCCTCCTCTTCCTCCTCCCTCTCCCTCCTCCTCCTCCTCCTCCTCCTCCTCCTCGTTCTCCAGGTGAGGCCGTCCATCTGGCGCGGGACTTCGGCTACGTGTGTGAGACAGAGTTTCCAGCCAGAGCCACAGCTGAGTATCTGTGCAGGCAGAGTGAGCCCGAGCAGCTCCCAACACGGCGCAGCATGCTCCTCGCCACCAAGTGAGTGTGTCCCCCCCATCCCCCCTCTGCACACCCACAGCTGCAGCTCTTCTCTTTAGTCCATTGATTATTCTCTCAAATAATCAATTGATTGTTTTGTCCATCAATCCTCAATAAAAAAAAAGGAAAGAATTTCAACCATGTAGCCGAAGGTGACATCATCAAATTCCAGTTGTGGTCGGACCAGCTGCTCAAAACCACAGGATTATACATTCAGCACATGGGAGAATCCCTCATTTCACAGATTTGAGAAGTTGAATGAATTAAATCTTTGCATTTATGTTTGAAAAAGGACTTGAATCAACTGTTTCCGGCCGAGTTTTATTAATTTTTATGAGGCTTTTCTTGCAGCAGCTCAGTATTTGAGGAGAAATGCATTTAAATGCTTCAGTTCTCTGACGAACAAGACAAAGTTTCCTATTCTCTTAAAATAGGAGGAAAAATGTGCAGATTTTTTGCTCAATGAGCAAAAACTACATTATAGTCTTTTAATAAACTACCAATTTCGTTTCATTTCAATTTAAATTCATAATGTAAACATTTCTTTCTATTTCTCCTTTTTGAGAGTCGCACCTATGAGATTTCCAAAAATTGCTGAATGGAAATAGTTGACATATATACTCCTGTACCTTGTTGCGTGTTTGGCAGTTTAAACGGTTTCCTTCAAGTGCATTTCAAATTTTGAATCTTGGGCCCCGAGCAAAGAGGGGGCCCCCAAAAACGGCTGATTATCTTTGTACACACAAATCTTAAATTCTATGATTGACTATGGACAGGAGTACTGCAACGACACCATGGCCACAAACCTCCTAACACCCCATGGCCCCCCAGGTCCCTTTTGCCTGGGGCCCCTCAAAATAAACCTCACCATCACCAAAATAACAACTAACAAGCTGCTTTTTACTCTTCTTCTCAGGGAGGTCTGTAAGGAGTTTGTGGACCTCATGTCCCAGGACCGCTCCCCGCTGGGCGGCAGCCGACCCAACCCGTGTCTGGAGCCCGGCGTCCAGGGAAGCCTCACCCACTTCAGCCTGCTCACCCACGGCTTCGGAGCCCCCGCCATCTGCGCCGCGCTGTCCGCCTTCCAGAGCTACCTGATGGAGGCCATCAAAATGCTGGACAAGGGAGAGGGCGGAGGGAAGAGCCACCACGACAAGGAGATGAAGCACCGCAAATAGAGAGGGGCGGGGGGTGGGGGTGAACCGATGTGCGGTTAGATGGACGGAAGGATGGAGAGGCAGAAAGGAAGAGAAAAGAGGGAGGGGAAGACTGACTCGTGGCCCCTCTGCGTCTTAACCTTTGCCCTCGGGATAAAAACTGAGACTTTTACCTCCCAGAAGCCCCCGCGGTCCCTCTCATCAAGGAGGCGGGGCTTGAACGACGAAGACGACGACGATGATGATATCTGTACTGTAATATGTGTCAACAGCCACCTCACTCAAACTGACGCATGGACCTCTCTTCTTCAGTAGCTGGTTTGTGTCACGATGGCGTCTGCGAAACATCAGGAGGAGTTCCAACATACGGCAGAAAGGTTCCAGTGGTTTTTACCCCTTTTTTTTAATTTACTTAGGTCACCTTGAATACGTCACCTTCACCTGTGTTTTAGGAGCCCCTGCCTTCATCACACACACACACACAGACACACACACACACACACAGACACACACACTTCAACATTTCTCTGGACTGAACTCATCTTGGGAAGCATCCTGAGCCATATCCCGGAGAACGACCCTGCTCTTCACTCCTCTGGAACTGTGGGAGGATTTTAACTCCAACTGATCGGACGAGCATAGCTTCCATATGTAGTTGTTCTTAGTGGGTGGTCATGGGAAATTGAGTTCTCTGGGTTCTCTGGCAGCGGGGTGGGGCAGGGGGGGGGAGGTAAGGGGGAGTTAAAGGCAGCTAAAGGAGATTTGTTTTTATTTTATTTTGAAGTACTGGCGTGTTGGTAACTTAAAAAACACAAATCATTTTGTACTTTCTGTGTCTGTTTATTATTAATGTTATTACTGTTGTTATTATTATTATTGTATTACGGCATAAATGTAATATATTATTAAAAGAATTAAGAAGTGACATGAGTGATTTTATGTTTTGATCTAAAATATCAGAATAATATAAACAAAACAAAAAAACTAAACTAATCTATTTTTCTTTTATTGTGATGCTTCCACTCGTCTGTGTCTGTGTCACAGTAATGATATTTTTTTATTGACTCCTGGAGGCGAAGTCTATTCTCCCTTCAACAGGAAGGTCACGACCAGGCCAGCAGCTAACGCTTAATTTCAGTATTGATTGATTTTTCTAATTGATTGAGCGATTAATTGCTCAGCTCATAAAATGTCAGGAAACGATGACAAATGTCCGGGAACCAAATTCTGTGTGTCCCTCAATTACATTTTTTTTATTTATTTACGAGAAAATAAAACAGATATAAACCAGTGAATGTAGTATTGATTCAACACAACTATCAGTTTGAGTGTCATACATTTTTTAATATTTTAAATTTTTTCCCTAAAGAATCACTGAGTCTGAAATTTTAAGTTTTGAGAGAAACGTAAAATGTGGTACAAAAATTCATTTTGGTCATTTTATAATTCAACATCTTGCGTCAAAACGTCCAATTAGTCCAATTCTTTGATTTGTAATAATACTAAACTGACCCATTGACCAGGCAAAGAAATAATCTAAGAACAGAGTTGACATCTTCTAATTGTCTCGTATTTAAAAGCTATTTGACTTAAAATAACAGTTTAATTGAGAATAGCAGCAGATCCACACAAACCAGCTCGTGTTTGGTATTTTTGCTTGATAAACGACTTAATTGCTCATTAAAGCTGCTGTTGATTAATTTTCTTTCGACCGAATAATCAATTAATCAATTTATGCTTTTAAACACTTAATGAGGGCAGGTTCAGCTCCGGAGCTCGAAGGAATCCAGCTTCTTGCCAACACAAGACCCTGAACACTAGACCCACACACACACACAGACACACACAGACACACACAGTGCGTGTGACAAATCTGCTGTTTGCACCCCAAGGGGCCTCTCAAGAAAATCAGGGCCCCTCTCTCCGCACGCGGGGTCTCCAGCAGGGGCCCGGGAGACCAC
Source organism: Hippoglossus stenolepis (assembly GCF_022539355.2). Classification (NCBI taxonomy): domain Eukaryota; kingdom Metazoa; phylum Chordata; class Actinopteri; order Pleuronectiformes; family Pleuronectidae; genus Hippoglossus; species Hippoglossus stenolepis. The sequence goes on from NC_061499.1 coordinate 4,886,352, forward strand.
AGGCATCACAGCTGCAGCCCTGAACACTGTATACCTGGGAGAGGGCCCCAACAGGCCACACACCTCGGTTCCCACACATCCCATCATGCATTTCTCTGACCTCTCATGCGGTCGTTTGCTTTATTTAACCACGACGAGATACTCAACACAATTACGTGTTTCCAGGGACTGCACACATACACGTGTCGCCTGCTCGCACGCCCTCACACATCACTTCTACCTGCCGTATCTCCCCTTTCTCTCCTCCCATCTCATTACCCTCCTGTGTCAATTCCCCCCCCTCATCCCTTCATCTCCCTCTCTGTAACCTAACCACCCTCCCCTCCTCTACCTCTCCCTCCTCCCCCTCCTCCCCCTCCTCCTCACCCCACCCTCTCCCCTATTCTCTCCCTCTATCTGACACTCAGCGGGGCTGCTCTCCATCTCTCCCTGTGCCTGCAGGCAAACATATGCTGCTCTTCCCGTCAGATTCCGGTGTGTTTGAGAGAGGAGGGATTGTTTAATGTTTATTAATCACCTGTCTGTGGTGGGGAGAGGAGACGGTGATAGAGCCACACACACACACACACACACACACACACACAGACACACACTCAGTGTCTGTCTCTCTCTCACACACCTATTCAGCTGTGATTTTACCAGCTTGGCCTGGTTTTCCCGTACGCAGCTGTACACACGTATGCTCACTTACTGTAACACTTCTCCTGTACAGAAATGAAGCTTCTTGATAGTATATCACTGAGGTTGTGTTTTATCACATGAACGCTCGTTATCACTTGTTTATAATAATAGAAAAACAGGCATTAGAAATGGGATTATCTTGATAAAACGACCCGACAGTCGCACAAGCCAGGTTTTGTTTTTGCCCATGTGTGTGTGTGTGTGTATGTGTTCAAAATGACTCAGCAATGCATAGATGGATTTTCACCAAACCTGGTGAGATCATGACTAAGGAGGGTGTCTCCAGATGATTTGCTTCTGGAACTGTTCAGTAAAAAGGTCAAGAAAAATATGATCACACAAAAAACACATTTTCCATTATAATTCTACAGAAAATAGAAAAGACAGTGAAGAGAGACAAGGGAAATTATTGATCAGAAAGTCTTCATCAAAAATTAATTTTCCAGGTATCTCTGCATCTTATAGGACCAGACAAAGCCTTTATAGATCAGATGATCACATGGTGGGAATGATGTCACCATGAGGTCACATAATGACATCATATAGTGAAGTGATACATCTTTTTATACATTTTTTTTTTTACTACAAATAAGATTAGAGACATTCTTTTAGAACCTTAACCAATCACTTGACTAAAATATAAAAAATTCACTACTTTTTAGTGCTCAGTTTAGATGGTACTCATTATTACCCCCATGAATAAAGACACACTGGAAATGCTCTGTAAAATATTTATGAAAAACGTTAATTTAGGCTCTTTTCCAGAATAATGTTAAACAATATTCATACCAGAAGTGTTCACTTGTGTTGACCACATTTGACCAGCAGGCCTGAGCCTCCAACACCGTACTGGATTCACTGACGAGTGTGTACCAGCCAGTGCAGAACTAAACAGTATATTAATTAAATCTTTTTTTTTTTTTTAATTGTTATTGGTAATTATATTTGCCATTAAGCAGAACAATTTGAAACAATGGGAGTCAATTAGTAAATTGACTCCCCTTGTAAAAAGTAATTTACGGCATTTCCCAAATCTACATTCCAAACTTTTCACATTCTTCATCATAGAATTTGCTTAGATATTATAGGGTTAGTTTGGAACTTGAATTTCAGAATAAAAAGGAGCACATAAATTAAATTCGCCAAACTTGAGACGAAACAGATTTAATCAACTGCAGAGCTTAATAATCAAGTGTTGTCTGATTCATCAGCTCTTTAGTAACTGACAACTAATCAGGCTGTAACCACACATTCACTGGCTGTTAGAAAAGCGTTGATTCAACTCGACAACTCAAACTCAAAAAGTATTTAAAAGGTGATTAAACTGATTATTTGACTCATTAAATCATTTCCGTCATTTAGGGACAAAGAAAAATCTTCTACTTTTCCTATTTTTCCAAGTAACATCATATGTGCAGCCATGTTCTGGTCCACGTGTACAAGCATGAGCAAGTATACATTACCCGCACGCACACTCGCTGAGAACAAGTGCAGAAGTACACTGCAAAAGTACACAGCCAGAAGGCTGTTCTCTTTCTATGTGCAGATGAGCAGACATGAGAGCAACAAGAAAGCACCACAGGGACAAAGAGCTTGTATCTCAACTGTGTGTGTGTCACTTTTTATTGGAACAGAAAGAGCAAGGAGGTCAAAACAAAAAAAAAAAAAGAGAGGGCGTCAGGGTTGTGGTTAAGCAGTGAACGGTCACTTGGCGCCGACGGTGAGCTTCTCCAGGTCATGGATGCCCTCCTTGTCAATCAAACGGACAGTGAAGGAGGGGAGGTTCAGGACGAAGCGCTTGTTCAGCTGGAGAAGGGAGAGAAGACACACATTAAGAATTATACAAGAAATATTAAGATATGAGATAATCAAAAATATCCAGATGAAGAAAATGAATTATAAATAAGCAGAAGGAATGAAGTCAAGAAAAGAGGAAACATTAAATGAAGGAAAAGGTGGAATACTCACTATTTAGGTTCATTAAGGACAATTCATATAGAAAGAGTCTTAATAAGTGTTTTAACCCAATTGGAATAATAGATATGCTTCTGCTTTTTCAAATGCATCGATCCACAATGATTCAAACTAAGACCCTCCCCTGTTCTTGTTCTTCTTTCTCATGTGGCTTTAAAGAGTAAATTCCACTGTTTAAACCCCACGTTGTGTTAAGTTGTGTCTCTGAACTCTGAACAGATTCCATTTAAAAATCACTGACTCGATAAATAAAATATTGCTGTCAGTCAGTCTGGTGAAGACCGTTTAGCCGCCAGCCGACTTCTCAGCCACTCGGCACCTGACGACTGACACGAGGTCAAAGTTCTGTGTGGACTGACCGGACGGAACGCTTCACTAGAGCCTGTACGCCGCTAACATCTCGCCTTTTCCAGTGGATTCTCCGTAGTAGTAGTAAATACAAGTCACAGTGGACAGTGATGAATGTTGGAGGCTATTTTTGTAGAGAGATGCTACAAAGTGAAAGACTGAGCGATATAATAAACACTTTATTAAGATCCTTATTATTCTTACTCGTACGAAGAGGAAGAATAAAACTACTTGAACTCACTTCCTCAATGCACATCTTCAGAAGATCCATCGCCTCCTCTCGGGTCAAATCTAAAACAGAAAACAGGTAAATTAAAATGAGATAATAACAGAAACATTAATTAGATCTAAAAAGAGATACAAACATCTTTCATTAACAAGACAAGGGATGTAGTTTGCACTGAAGACCATGGTGGAATTAAAATGAAGATTAGATAAACAAATTGTATCTCACAAAACCTCTTACAGCGCCCAGAGTCTGTATCAGAGTATGATTCGCCTCCACACTCTACACACTAGCATTTTAGTTTGTATTTTCTCAGACTCACAGGAACAATAAACGGCAGAAAAATAAGCAGAGGGTGTTTCTCAGCTCTGACCTGGTTTGTAGTGACGGTCAAGAATGGATAGAGTGAGAAAGGCTCCGTAGCCGTGGGCAGCGAAGGGGGCCTTGGCCAGGGAAGACAGGTAGTCCATGTAGTAGAGACCCGGGCCGTCTGTGTCATCGTAGCCCGCCAGCAACAGGTTCACATGATACGGAGTCTGGGGACACAGGAGGGAGGAGGAGGAGGAGGAGAAGGAGGGAGGAGGAGGAGGAAGTGGAGGAGTAACAGTCAGATCTGGCTTCTTCTAAAGGTGTTGACATGGGATGCAAACTAGTACTTGAGTTCAAAATGGGCTGCAAGCTCTTTTTTACTGTAAACCTCACCCAATACAGACAGCTTTGAAATGTTATATCAATCATGGCATCAGCTACAATGGCAGCTTTCACAAAAATGAAATGTCTCAAAGTCCAAATCTAATATTGAAAAGAAATTGATTATAAGTGAGTTCCATTGAGCATGACATGTATTTCTGATTGAAAGGTAAATTTGCTTTAAGTTGCTTAAATAGTCATCAGTAAACCACAAAGCACATTCTGTACTGTAACGGAGACTCAATGTGGTATCAGGATATCAAACGGCAGAATCATGACACCCGCTGCCACGGCTGCAGGAGAATTTCACATTTAACACTATATTACATGTTAAACACTAAATTATCATTCTATCCGAAGCTGGGGCGAAATGAACAGTATATTACACACGACACTGATTTATTGACTTCCAACTCTGTGGCACGTGACTAGTTTTGGTCCAATCGTGACAGAGAAATCATGCCAGAGGTGGAAGTCAGCCGAGTTTAATTATAGATGGTTAATACCCCTGAGATCTCAGACCTCTACCCACAAGGAAGGCAGCAGAGTGGGGACATTTTGTTTAAAATAAAACAAAAAGACAAAGCCACGGTGTGAAGCAAACCGTGGATTTGGAAAAATCGTTGAACCACCATCAGAAATGTATTTAAATCTGTTAATATTCTTTCAGAGCGTTTTAGACTCTACAGACTCGTTATAGAGTGGCAGCGGCAGTTGGTACATTACAAAACATTTGTAGTAAACCATTTCATCTTCTACATTTATGATGGTGCTGGGTAGGAGATCATTTCTTCCATTTGCAGTTAAAGATTAATTAATTAAATTAAAGAATTCAGAAAAGGGACAGAGCTCCTTTACCTGCAGCCGGAGCTGAAGACATCCAAGCAGCTAATAAACCTTTGTGATCAGTAAACATGAGATGCCAGAATTTCTGTTTTTAGTTATTTTCTTTTCTCTCGCCAATTACAGGTGCTAACATTGACATTAGCATATGAACATATCGACAGAATGGTGACACTGACTGAACCGTATTTCATAAAACTCCTTCTCTTAACAGCGATGAACCGGGAGCCAGACGTCTCACTCACTTGAAAAGTACAACTTTCGCAACTTCTCCCAAATAAATTGCTCCTAATTATCGACTTTGATTTTTCAACTTTGGCGTAGACGGGGAGCGATGCACACAGCGGCAACATTAACACTCCGTAAACTGCGGTGAGGGTGGGTGAGAGAGCGAGAGAGAGAGAGAGAGAGAGAGAGAGAGAGAGAGAGAGAGAGAGAGAGAGAGAGAGACACGAGAGGCTGATGTGAGAGCACAGGGAGGCTGGATAGTGATGGAGGGAGAGGAAAGGTGAAAGGGTGTCACAGGACAGAGGAGGTGTGTGTTTGTGTGTGCATGGGGGGGGGGATAGGGTGTCACTGGCAGTGTGTGACATCTGCTGGGAGTCAGCACCCTGTTGCTCCCTCCTCGTCCCTTCCTTCCCTCGCTCCCTCCTCCCCCCCCTCTCCGCCGCCTTCACCCTGTGCCCTGGAGTAGTGCCAGGGCTCATTAAAAACTTCTAAAGTCGTTTCTCTTGCCCCCTACCCCCAATCCCCTCTCTCTTTTTAAATTACATCTTTTACGCTTCCAGCCTCTTCTCCCTTCTCTTCCTCCAAAACACTAATTTTCTCCCTTCGTTTTCTTTCTGCGAGCCCCTGTTCCTCATCTTTAAAAAAATCCCTTTAAAGCTCGACAATTTTCAAAGCAACTTACGGCCTGACTTCTACGCGCGGTGCCGTGTTCTTGATTAAACTGCAACAAGAAAAACATAACGTGGCGTTGTCGGCCGTGGCGGAGAGGCAAATATGATTCATTTGGACGCCAGGCGAGTTGTGATCCACACACCTGCCCTCTCGTTTCAATTCATCCCTCAGCCGACCTGCTTACGTCTGTGACTGGTGCGTCGGAGCCATGTTTGCCACAAGGGCAACGGTGATTGTTACGCTCCCTATGGAGTAGGCTCCAGCGTATGTGTGTGTTAACGATGGTTTTACACACACACACACACACACACACACACACACACACACACACACACACACACACACACACACACACACACACACACACACACACACACACACACACACACACACACACACACACACGAGAAAGAGAAACAGTGTTTGTGAGTATGCACAAGGGGTGTGAATCTCAGGATGTAAATCTTGTTGTGTGTGTGTGTGTGTGCGTGCGCGCTTCAACTCCTCCGTGAGCTTGCGAACGCCCCAGTGGCGTCAACCCCACCCACCAGACACCTGCCTCACTGGTTACATTGTAACAATAATACGGACTTGGCATCAAAATAACCTTCCCTTGCCATGTCACCTCGGAGGGAACCAGGCACCTTGTTAACCCCGCCACCTGAACTCACACCCAGGTTTCGCATGCAAACAATACACATCATATGTTTTATCCCCCTGCTGCGAGTCTCGCCCTCAGCCAAACAAGGCGAACGTTGCGCCGCCTAACAAAAAGCTGCACCTGTGCGTTACTACCGTCGCCTTCAGCGAACGCAAAAAAACAGCTCCGTCTGCTTTGGGAGCCAGAGTCAGACATTTTGGGAGATTTGTTCACTCACTTGTGGTTTTGATGATTTGTTTGACGAACTGAAACCGATAAATAAATACTGTAAATATATATAGAAAATGATATGTTTAGTTTAACTTAGTGTAAAGTATGGAAATAAGGGGGAACTGCTAACAGGGCTCTGGCAAGAAATAGCTTGACCCAAATATTCTGTAAAAACAACATGTCACTGTCAAATTTTGGTTTTAGTATTAATTAAACAAACAAGACAAACTCCAACTAATGATTTTATGTATTGATTATTGTGTTGGAGATTTCATTTGTGATAAATAGTTTTGTCTAACCAAAAATAAATTTTAAACTCAAATAAACTAAAATTGGCCAATTCTCCAAATTAAGTAGCCCGAACCCTCGAAGGTTTGTTATTTATGTTTGAAAACTGATTCAGACGACTAATTAGCAATATGGACGCTGATTTATTTTCTGTCGATTGACTTATTGATCAATAGTTACAGCTCTCTCGTTGATTGGCGAGCTTCGTTACCTTTGGATAGAGCCATGCTAGCTGTTTCCAGTCTTTTTTTCCAGTCTTTATGCTAAGCTAATGAGCTAAGCAGCCTCACTTTCACAGTACAGACACGAGTGTAATATTAATCCTCTCATCCGACTCTGATCAAGAAAGTGAAATTAGCGTAGCTCCCAAAATGTTGAACTGTTCCTTTAAGGCATCGGCTTCGGAACAAAAACAGCTTTGGCTGTGACACAAATTAAGGTCATGTCGCTCGTAAACCGCCACAAACTCATCCCCAAACTCTCCTCTTCCACGTTCCAGCACTCCCTCCCTTCTTTCCTTCCTCCCCACTCATCCCTGCCTCCCTCCCCCTATTTTTGCACTCTGCCCTGGGGCGTGTTCTCTTTATTGGCATTTCTCCTCAATCTGCTGTATTAATTGTTCATCTGTGCAGGAGCAGGGGAGCTGCATGCAATATGGCACCAGTAATTATTTGTGCCCATTGTGTGCTAAAATATATTTTACAAACCCATATGGGGCCAGCTGTAGATCACCACAGCACTGAGGCTAACTGTTGCTGTGGCCTCACAGACAGAATTCAAACTTCACACTTCTTCAGCTCACTGCAGCAAACATCCACACACAGACATAAACTGATGACTGCGAGGCTTTTGGGCTTCTACATAAACCTCTAAAAAAAATTGAAATGTGGTATTTATAAACTCCCTGCCTCCCCTGAGTCTTTTCGGTTTCAATTTAACCTCGTGTCTCAGCCTCCCAACACCCACCAATCCTGCTAAACTTTTTAGACTACCTCACTGGGGCACCTGCCAATATCCATCAGTTCAATCTGTATTTATCTTAAACACACAAATATATCGCAGCACATGAAACGGGGAAAAATAAAACAAACAGAATCAGAGCAGAAGCTGAATTTCTATGCCCCCAAAACTTTGCAGTTGTTGTTTTGTTCTGCGGTGAATTTCATGTGTATCATTACTGATATGCATGCAGCAGAGTCGAGGCCTCAGGTGATTATGCTTACCGCTCGTGTTTTTTTTTTTTTCTCGTTTCTTTGTCTGCTCTCTAAAGCTTGAGTGAACGCTGTACTCCAGAGGTTAGTGGAGTTGTTTTTCTGGACGGCAGACTGGTAAGTACACAGTCGTATGTGAACAGGGTTACGTTCACTCTGCTGCCGACATGCGCTGCTGACTTTAGCTAACTACACCTCCTGGAGGTCTGAAGCCACTTGGGTAATTTCATCTGTAATTTATCCTGCAGGAATAAGGCCATCAGAATTAACAATATACCACTGATTAATTTATCAGTCAGTGGTTTTTAACCTAGGGGTCTGGGCATGCTGGCGGGATCACGTCACGTATTTTTATGGGGGGGGCGTTCAGAAGCTAATTTAAGGATAGTGGAAAAAGAAGGAAAAAAAGATTTGATATTCAAGAGCAGATCATTATCTTTGCTTTCTGTCAGGGTTGAACTTTCATCTGCAATGATTTAATCAGATTAATTAAAACAGATTCCAACATATGCAGCCACGTCCCCAGACAGGAACTGAGCGAGGTCGGTACAAAAAAAAAAGAGAAAATCTGCAATTAAATTCTCTTTTAAGACAACAAATGAGGTAAATCCATGTCTGAGAAACCAGCCTGTGGTCAGAGAGCAGTTGTGTGTTGCAAGTGGACAATGTTTGGCTTTTAAAAAATTGTAAAGAAGAGCAGGTGAACTGTACGGCTTTAATTCGTCTGTATAGTTTTTGGGAATTTTGTTTTGATAGAAGTGTAATATATCACAATACAATATTTTTGAGGAGCTTACTTTTAATAAAAAACAATAAAAGATATATTGAGCTTTGGGTGTTTTAAGCCAAAAATTTCACTGCTTTTTCAAAATCATTTTAAATTGATTGCTTCAGTTTATTTGACCATTTGCCCCCAAAAAAAGAAATATGAAGGCCTCAGCTTGAGCTCTGGAAAATGTTTGATAGAATAAAGATGAATCGTTGATGAAAATATTCAACTATTGACTGAAACCCCAAAGTTGTGCATAATTGTACTAAAAGATTTCAGTACTAAACATTTACACTTTTTAAACAAAATGATTATTGATCCCAATAACATAGAAAAATTCAAAATGCTTCTGCGTTCTATTAACTCTCCTGCATATTTTCTTACTTATCGTAAGAAAAACTAAGTTTCTACCACAGTTCAAGATTTTAGCAGATGATTTCTTTCCCTGTTTCACATTCAAATGGACAACACACATTAGATATTCTACATACTCAGGATGTTCTGGGGGGCTATGAAAAAAAATCACCATAAAAAAAACCTGTTTATACAACATAATTTGCAAATGTCCATGTACTCTGGAGGTTGATGAATGTGAAAAGAGCATAGCTGGAGGAAGGTGTGGGATGCAGGAAAGAAACTGCTATTGCTTCAGTTTCTGAGCACTCCTGAGAACGTGGCATTAGTAAATCCTGCACTCATGAAACCATATTCATCACCGTGAGGCATGAAAATAACGATACAGTTGCAACTTATGACAAGACATGAATATAAATGTTATCCTCCGCAACATATACAACCTTGACTGAAAAACACGATCCTAATCCTATAGGTCCCCCTGTGTGCATGTATATTGTATTAGTGTACATGTTGATGTCATTCTCACACTCACACACAGTCTGTGCGCTGTTGTCTACTGGGCCTGGTTGTTCTCCCCTAGGACGCCCACTCCTCCTCCTCCTGCTCGATCCCTATCCTCCATTCGGTGTGTCCCACATTCCCTTCCCTGCCGCACTAATTGTTTTTTGTAATTATTTTCACCCTTCTGCTATTGTGACAGGCAGCGGCTGCACTACTCTTAACAAATTAGTGCAAGAGATGCAGCGAGCAGATTCAAGGAGCAGAGACATCTTAGGGAAGAGTGTGTTACTTCTAAAAAACAAATACAATGGCGGAAAAGAAGCACTAAAAAACTATGTTGGGACATAATTATCACTATAAGTGTATTTTCTTGATTAATCCATTAATTGTTTTGTGACTAAAATACCAATGAAAATTTTAAATTATTAAGATAAAAAGTTTTCTGAAGCACAAGACAAAGGCATGAAGGAAATATTAACTTTACTGCCACATGAGTGATGTGGTAAGTGATGGAGGACTGATGAGCCATGCATCGAAATATATCTAATCCTTAAAGATAAAAATGTTCAGGGATCTCATAAATTCTCTTAACAATACTTATTTTGTTTTATACACAGTATTAATATGCATCCATTCATGGGCTATCACACTCATCCACTGATGGCTGCAGGAGGCAGGATACACCCTGGACAGTTCACCAGTCTATCACTCGGCTGACAAATGGAGGTAAAACAACCATTCACACTCACAATTACACTTTTGAACAATTCAACATACATACAAATATATCATCTGGTTAAATCAAAGCGTAAATAAGTAATAGGAAAAGAAATTGCACCTTCACATGTCTTGTTTGGATACATTTTGGTAATCCGAGTACTAAAGGTCGAAACCCGGGTATTTTGAAAATATACCCAGGGGAGCTGTGCCGTTGGGGGGGGGCACAGGCTCAGGTGTTGTCCTGAAGTCTCAAAGGGAGGAACCTTTGTCACCACTCACAACAAGCTGACAAATGTACCTGCCGCTGTCAAAATGCATCTGCTGGTTCAGTTTCGATGTCTCACGCTGATAAGGACACAAACGCAGGTGTAATTGCAGGTGAGACTTGATTCCCACCTGAAACTGAGACAACTGCTCCTCTATAACTAGCATGACGGTGTCACAACATGCAGACAAGCAAGGACTCTGCTGTGTTTTCATTTTCCAGTTTTGGTCACAACTAATTTTAAGCAGAAATGTGAACACATTGCTGGTATCCATGTGCCGATTGTACCTGCAATTTGAATTGAGAATTACATTTAAGTTATGGAAATTAGTCTTATTGCTACAGGAGTTGAATTAAATGAGGTTTAAAAAGACAAATTTGAAACAAACAGGAGGTCTGAGAACACATAGTAACACCAACTGCAGCAGATGGTGCAACTATACAAGACGAATTTACATCTGTGGAGACACCACAAGGCTGTTCAGCTTGTTTTGTGTGAAAAACAATTTACAGTCGTATTTTCAAAAGACAACTGTTGATTTCAGTATGAAACATTATATTTTGCTAGTTAACATGTTAAATTATATTGTCTCTGAAAATTGTGAGTAACTGGTTATTATACAAGTTTAATATGAACACATCTGATTATGTTTGTGATGCTGTTCAAATTCTACAACGCATAAATTACTACGCCCTGCTGCCATGGTACCAGGGAACTAGGGATTTTCAATGTGACACTGAAAATATCAAGAAGTTGATTATATTCAGCTTCTAAAACTTTGGATTATTTAAATGTCCTTTAACTATATTACTGGCAGTAACATATAAATGTGTTTTTCAAATTTTGCAAAATCACAGTGAAGAGTGATCACTGTTCCCATAAAGCTGGTTTGCAGCTCAGGAAAAGTTTAGATTTTCCTCTAGATGACACTGCGAAGAAAGTCCAAAGTGGTTTTGAAGGACACATAGGAATATCTCTTCAGTTTTAGGCTGTTAACTCTTCAAAGACAATTGCTAATGGATTGTTTTTTGAATTCATTGTGGTAGTTACCCTGCTCCGGAGATAGTCTGCAAGGTTCTTTCGTGTGAAGTTCGCTGCTGCTGCTGGACTGAGTTCATAACCTAAGAAATAGAAATGAGGGGGGAAAAAAATGGCATCAGACACAAGTTTTGAGTTTGTCCTCTGTTTTATTCTTGTCACAATATTATATATCTATATTAATGACCAGGACAGGGCACTGAAAGTTAGCATCACTGGATTGATTTGTTATTTACTTCAGCAAATCTCTTATTTCAATCAAAACCTTATACTTCAGACAACTTTTGAATCTGCACAAGTTGATAAAGATAACTTCTCATTTAAACATGATCAAACGTGTATAGTTTGTGCACTGGCAGCAAACATTGGGTCAAGTGTAAATATCAAAAGATGCCCAAACATGGAGTACTTCTTACCATTCCTCATTTTGTAGAGCTGGACGTTCTTCTGGATGTACTCTGCAAACTGCACAGTGTCTCCTGCCTCCCCGACACACAGGAGCAGAATCTTCTCGCTGAGCTTGAACATCTTGTCGTAGTCTGGAAAAACACAGAGAACATTAAAAAAAACAGGTTAATATCTGCAGGAATTAGAATGAACATGGACTTGATAAACTAAGTTTCAATGGACGTTGATGCAGCGATGACTTTCACTTTCACTGTTGAGCGCCTGATTGAAAAACTTGCATTTTACAAAACAAAAAACACAACTACTTGTTTAGAGGTTTTACATTTAATGGAGCAATTACAGGAAGAAAGGAAATGCCAAACTTTTCAACAAGAATAACACGATACAGATTATTTGCTACTTAACCTAGCTCCGGTTAGCCTCGTTAGCTCCCGTCACATTCACAATACGCTGTTTAAATGGCAATGTGAGCATTTAGGCTAACTCACACAACGGTGCGACATACTTAGATACATATTTAGGATATTTGTGAAATGCATAAAATGAGAATGTGGCCGTAAGTGTGTTAAATCAGCTACAGCAGCCGGTTGAGTGGCTAATGCTAAGCTAACGCATTGTCATACCGTGTTTCATCTTAATGATGCTGCTCGCTGCGACGTTGTCGGAGGCGACGAGCACAAAATCCGGCCCCGTGATCCCGAGTAAATATTCCATGGTGGATATTTAGCTGCGAGTTGGAATAAAAGTGTGAAAATAAATGTGTGGTAGCGTCTCCTGCTCGCGTGTGTACAGATTACACAGCAAAAGTTTGAGACAGCTGTCGCGCGTTGCTTACGTCACCGGAAAGCACGTCACTTCTTCGCGACCGAGGCGGGCGATTTGAGCGGATCCGCCACGATCCCACCCGGACACCGACGGTTTCTGCTGCGGTATAAACACGCTCGAACCCCGGCTGTGCTCCCCGGTGAAGGTCGGTATGAAGGGCGGGACACCTCGCAGCGTCATGTCGGAGTCCAACAAGCCGAGCGACCCGCTGAGGAGACGCTCGCCGCGGTTGAGTTCTCCTCTTCCTCCTCTTCAGGCTAACTTGAAAACAGACAATAAAATGGCGGCCGCGTCTTTCGCCGTCAAACGCTCCATCACAGTGAGGAAGATCGCTCCCAGGAAAACCACCGCGCCGTCGGAGCACAACAAGGAGAACACGCCGAGGCCGTCTGCGGACAACCAGCAGAAGGTGTCCACCCCGGGTCCCGCCCCGGACCACGGCAGCTCCTCCTCGGCTAAGAAGAAGACGAAGAAGGCCACTCTGCCCTCGCCGATCCTCCCTCCATCCCCGCCGCCCTCCCGGCCCCAGGAGTCGGACCCAGACGCCGCGGTGTGGTCCCAGAAAGTGCGCCGGTCCTACAGCCGCCTCGGCGACCGGTCCCTCAACAGCCCGGACCCCCGCGAGACTCTCTTCGGCTTCGAGAAGCTGACGACCCCCGAGGTGGGCCCGAGAGTGCGGAGCTGTAAACCGGGTCTGGAGGCCTCCGGGTCCGTCACCGGGCTGAGCTCCTTCACGTCCCTGCTGCTGCTGGAGGCGGACGACGCGGGTCAGCCCGAGCCGGACCCGAACATCCCCGGGGTGACCTTGGTGAAGGAGAAGAGGAGGAGGAGGAAGGCGCCGCCGCACATCGCCCCCGTGGAGCTGGAGGCTCTGGCTGCGGAGATGAACGCGGTGTTCGAGGAGGCAGAGGAGTTCGAGCTGGTGGTGGAGTGAAGGATTCAAACTGAGAGACTGAAGGGGATCCCATGTTGACTGTGTGTGTGTGTCACTCACATGCTGGAAAAAAAGACAGACTCTGGGACTGTTTTTGTATATTTCTAGTTCTTTTATATTGTACATTTTTGATTCTTTGGAGTTTATCTGTTTGGTATTTTCATTTACATGATCTTGAGGTGGTTGTTTAGGTCGTTATGTGCATATTACATGTGTAGGTAGACCAGTAAGGTATGCTCTCCCCCAGTATAATTAAAGCCTTTAAACTGATTATCTTTTGAAGATGCAATAATTAATTGGTTAATTGATTTGACAGACATCTTTTCTATAACTGATTGTTGTTCTCATCATTTTTCATGCTAAAAAAAGTGTGATAAGTGTTAAATATTCTCTGATTCCATTCTCACATCAGATCATTGTAAACTGAATATTTTGGGGGGTTTTATTTGGACATTTGTTCGAAACCCATCAACTCATTTAGAGATGCCAGGAAACATATCGGTGTTACACAGATTATAAATGTATGTGGAGGCTGTAGGAGGTATGAAGGTCGTAAAAACAGTTTCTTTTCAGGACTGGTATGATCTGAACATCATGAATGAACAGATAGTTTCAGGTGTTTCTACCCTTGTTGACCGAAGCAGAATTTTGTATCTACTTGTATTTCCACTGCTGAAGAACAACAGAAATGTGAGCAGCAATTCAGAGTCTTTAAACCAGATTGCTCAACTTAAATAATGTGTTTACGTTCACATTGATCTGACCAAAACAATCACAATAGGACCATAAGACAGCACCTGTCAATGTTGTTTTTGGAAAGTTTTCTCACATCTGTCTTATCTTGAAGATAATCTGTTTTTATCCTTGATTGACTGCGTGTAAATAAATAATCAAATTCAGCCCAAATGCCAGATTTTTTCAAATGTTCTATTATTTTTATGGTTTTAGTTACACCTATTTTAAATAGTACACTCATAGTGCACACCTCTACCAAGGCTAACCTTCTATCTAGTCAAGTCAAAGAATGAATGAGAAGAATCCTAGATCTGCCCATTCATCACAATTTAAAGGGTCCTTGGTTGAGTCATGCTCCACCACTCCACAACATTTCATGTAAGTTAGTTCAGTAGTTATGTAGTGAAAACAATCTCCTTGGTAGAGGTAATGAAACAACAACATACATTTATAGTATTTAGAACTTCATGCATTTTATCTTTATCCATAAAAAGGGAAACCAGGCAGATATTAGTGGGTTAAACACCACTTATCTGAGTCGCAGGCTTGTTAAGCAGCATCTCAGTTACTGTATATCTGAAGTTACACAGTGACACCGGGTTGGAAACCTTTGAAAAGTCTGTTGTGTGTAAGTGTTTGTTGGATGATGGCTCTCACCGCTGACCCTCTTCCCTTGAACGGGGTCTAATAAGATACTCCAGCGGTGCGTGTTGACTAACAGCACGTTCCTGCACACAGCAGAGGTCTCCAGTGACGGGGATGAGGCAGGCTGAGTGAGTGGGTGGGTGATCCGTCTGTATTTAATGAGAATGGTGGACAGGTAGAAACACTTTTCCTCCAGAGTCTCTTAAAGGTCTAAGTGGATGAGCTGCGTAATTGACACTAACAAGGAGGGAGGGCCTTCGATTTACAACCCATCAGTGTGACTGTGAACACCGAGAGGAAACAGTGCCGTTCACAGAGTTATGTCCCTTTGATGGATTCATTATTTGATTCATTAAACAAACGTTGAGATTTTCAACTGCACAGAGAGTTTGTGTTTCTTTTGATTCACAAATATTAGATCAACCAGATGAATCAAAAATGGATAAATCTGATTATTCAAACTCAAATAATACAGAGTTTTGAACCCACAGGTGTCTGCGGCCCCTGGATCTGTCCCCCCCCCCCTTTATCTAAGTGGTAATCCAACCTTTTGCTGTAAAAGCAAAGACTGAGCTGCCACATCTTCCACTGACACACATTACCAGGTGGAATCATAATAAATAAACCATGAGCAGATCTCTATTTAAACACAAACAAGCGGAGGATGCTGACAAGTACATCTTCCCCTGTAATAGGCAGCCAACCTTGAAAAAAAAAAACACCCACCCCTGAATAAGCTATGAAGTTAGATGTTTACCTCTGCTTAGAGTGTGTCTGTGTGTGTGTGAGAGAGCGACACACACACGTGGAGAAATAATGAGTGTGTGTTTGAGTGTGTAGCAGTAAATCCACAATTTGCTCATGCATTTGTTTTCTTCCTGCAGGTGCCATTTCATCTTCATACTCTTCATTTGGCATTTCAGCTCCCGAGGAGAGGAGACATCTCTCTGTCTGTCTTTCTTTCATTCTTCTGCTTCTGCTTCTTCTTTTTTTTATTTATTTTTTTCGCAGAGCACAACTCACAGTGGCTTCTGCCTCTTGTATATTTTTAACAAGGTATTCATGTCGACTTTACACTTGCACTGGAAGTTACAAACAGAGTGGAGCAGGAGCTGTCACTGCCAGAAACTGTTATTGATTTACAATGCTGCTGCTGCTGCTGCTGCTGCTGCTGCTGCTGCTGCGGCTGCTGCTGCTGCTGCTTTTTGCTTTGGAGTCTGTTCATTTTTTGGGATGTTGGATATTTTACACTCATATTCATGTGTGCCCCCCCACCCCCAACACCACCACCACCACCCACACACACACACACACACTCCCCACACACACACCACCACCACCACATTTCACTCACGGCAGTTGTCGCTGGTTCAGCTTGACTGCTTCGTTAGGGCTCATCATTTGCATTCAGATTAATTATCTAATTACCGACAAATGTCCGGCGGCCACCCCACACTCTGGCTCGTCAGCTCTCAGCCTGTAATTATTTTAATCATTTACTTTCATCTGGAGCGTTCCTGCCATACTCCTGTGTTTAGAGGCCATTCTTAATTACCCTGCCAAGACACTCTTTTCATGAGAGGGAGGGAGGGAGGGAAAAGGGGGGAGAGAGGGAGGGTTGGTTTGAGGGAGAAGAGAGGAATTGGGTGAGGGAACATGTGTGTGTGTGTGTGTGTGTGTGTGTGTGTGTGTGTGTGTGTGTGTGTGTGTGTGTGGAAGAGAAAGACCAATGGGGACATGATCCAGAGGCTTTGACAGCACAGAGGAAGCTCCCTGCACTGCTGGATGCTCTTTCCTCTCTCTTCTTCTTCTTCTTCTTTTCTCCCCCACCCCTCTCTCTATCTCTCTCTCTCTTCCCACCCCCACCCCCAGTCCCCTCACCCTGCCACCTCCCCAACCAACTTCCTCATCCCTCCTCTCTCGCCCCCTCCACCCCAACCCACCCATCCCTCCTCCACGCCCGCTTCCACCGTTATACTTCCTCCCTTTTTCCCCTTTATCGCGAGCACACACAGGAATCGCCCGTGGGCTTCAGTGCTCTGACTGCTAATACACTGACACACACACACATCACACACACACACACAACACCACACACACACACACACACACACACACACACACACACACACACACACACGCACACACAGAGAAGCAGGCAGACAAGAGAGTCATGCGCCCTGTTTGTGGCACTCATCACCATGCACACATCTTTCCACTATCTGCCTGGAAAATCTATACTCCTCTCAGCTCATCTGTCTGATCCTGTCTCTTCCTCTGTCTCCCACCATCCCTCCATCCATCAGACCTGCATGGCTGCACCCCCACGCGTCTGTATCTGCTGCCCGTCTTTCTCTGTCTGTCCCTGGCTCCTTTCCTTCTCCAGCCCCGGTGTTTGGACAGGCCCAGCGTCAGGCCTGCTGCTCCCCGTCCTCATGCACGAGGGGACAAGAGGTCATCTCTTCCTTCCCCCTGTGTGACCGCCTCATAATGATGCTCTCACTCAACCCTGGAGCCACTCACCCTTCTCCCCGACTGCTCTAGTTAAGAAAAACAAGAGTGAGGGGGAATGAGGGAAGGAGAGAGAGAGGGAGGGAGAGGGAGATACAAGCTCTGTAATTGGGCTCTTGAATATTTAAGTCACTGGGGATGAAAGTTTAATGAAAAGATGATTATCTACCAGTTTATCACACCACTGTTTCATATTTCATTTTCATATTCCCGTTCCGAGCTTCATTGTCCATTTGGCAGCTGCAGATACAGAGTTTAGGAGCCAGAGCGTGTTGGAACATACTGAGCGAAAAGACGAGAAGATGGAGGAGACACTTTGAAGAGACACTTAGGACCAAGAGTGTCTTTAATGTCTCTTTTATTTTGTCCTTGCATTGTTTATTTTGACAGCTGCTAATTGCCCGATGTTATAATTAAGTAGGTGTTGAATTATACTGCAAAAGAATTGTTGAAATGACAGGGTGACATGCAAACAGCCATTGACAGTGTCCTATGAAAAGTGTCTTATTTAGTCGATTTTAGAAGTACGGAGGCCAAAAGTGGCGTCAATACACGTGACTGTTTACCACAAACCAAAAAGATGTTTTTTTATTTGAAATTGAAGTTTCTTTCCCACAGTAGTTCAATCATTTTAACATGGAATAAAGTCAGCAAACAATATAGTAACTTTGAACTGAATCCCCTTTTAATAATGTATATTGCATATTCACATTGCTGTGCTTTCTATGTACGCATCAAGAGTAACGTGTATGTTGTGTCCCAGTTGAGTCGTAGTCTTTGGCCACCGAGTCTTGAATTTCACACAGTTCTGAACTTAATTAATATTTGAAAGCAACTTACAGATATCACTTATAGTTTAAACTGCATTTATTCATGAATAAGCTGCATAACAAGAGTGGAATTGTGGAAACATTATGTAACAAGTAAAACACAGTAACAAGGAATACTTGAAATGACGATAAAACAAAACTCAAAGACTTGATGACGACTAGATTTGTCCAATTGGTTCAATTTAATCCAGATAAATTAGACAATTTAAACTAAACTTGTTAGGCAGCCAGAATTACTGAATATTTTTTTACTTTTGGACATAAACAACAACCCCTGTACTCTGCAGTGCAGAAATAATTAAATCAATCGAAAGAAATACCCCAAAATGTATATAGTGGAATATAACTACCCCACCCCGTCGAGCTGCTAAAAGCCAAATTCACAATTAAAACAAAATACATAAATGTAAGGAATCATTCTCAGTAGAATCACATTCATCCTCCCTGTCCAGACAATTCTACACGTGATTGATTAATTCTTAAATGATTTATTTGTCATAAAAGCCACAATTGACATATTTTATTCTTAACTACAAGTTTATGCTCAAGAGAAATAAACTTAACACAGTTTTATATAGCAACAGAAAACATGTAAACTATAGAAGAATTCATTTAAAGAAATCTATGGATCAAATTGAACGCACTCTACAAATCTAGATCTGTGTGATATTCACTAAAACATATTTCTTATATGCTGCAATGTTGTAGAAAGTAAAAACTAAAATCCTGGATCGATAATTTAATCTACATCTGCACCAAAAGGTACCAGGTTCTCCACAGACCCAGGAAACATCCCCCCCACTGAGTTTGATGGAAACTGGTTTTGCGTAATCCTGCTAACAAATAAACAAACATGGCGCTCAGTAAAGTTCAAACCTCCGCCAAGGCCCAACAGTTCCCTTTAATTCAATCGAGCTTTTCCAAATTGGCACCAATTTATTTTCGCAGTAATCCGTCCGGTAGTTTTTGGAGAAATCCTGCGAACAATCAAACAAACAGATAAAAAACAAACCAACTAAAAAGAATAAAGACAGGACAGGACAGTGTCATCGATGGTAAAACATGCCCCCCCCCCCACATGCTGACTGTCGTGAGCTTTAAATACACAAAACAGTCTTTTCACTGATATAATTAACGAGTGCGTCTTCTTCGACAGCGATGGAGAGATGCGTCGACTTCCAGCTTCTTTGGCTTAAAGCACCAGACGGAAACTTAACTCGCCGATTTCAGCCCATTCTGTTGATTGTGTTTCACCTCCACAAACACCCTGAAGACAGTTCAATAAAAAAAAAAACAGCACAAGGACACTCTTTCCTTTATTTAATCGCGCCGGATAAACAGACGGCTGTTTGTTATTCATTCTCATTATTCATAATAGTCGGGACATTAATCCCTTTTTGCTGGAAGATGGTGCGGAAAAAAAAAAGCAGGCATTGAGCGTCGTGCCGCTTTGACGTGGAGCACTTTTCGCCCAAACCCCAGTGGAATAACGGGGACTGTGGAGTTTTGAGGGGGGATTATGTTGAGAACCCACACGGAGCCTCGGGCCACAGTTTGGAATGGGGACACAGTTGGGATGGTGGAGATTAGAGACCGTACCTTGTGTGGTGCAAAGAGGCCATTTCCAGGCAAAGACACGGTGGGGGGACAATCTTCTCTGATAGACTCACTCCGGTAATAAGACTTTATTGTGAATGCATGAAAATACAGATAAGAGGCGATTCTTCCATTAAAGCCCCAGATAAGTCGGAGAATTCAAAAATTTGCTGTTTGATTAATTTATCGACGGTTAAATGCGACATTTAACAGTTTTTTCGCATCATCCGCACGCCGCCATATGTTGACGTCTGCGCTTCGACTGTCTGCGAGCAGGACGTGTCTGAAAGGAAGCCACTGGGGAGGTGGCGTTAAAGACTGCGTTAACCCGAGTTACTTGGCATTCACTTAATGCTCCCTCAAAAAAAATGAGGGATTCTATGATGCTTATCAGTTTAATCCACAATTACACGGCGCTGAGGCAGGCCACGACCCTCACCGCTTGTCGCCTTTGTGGACGGGGTGTCACCGTTTAGCCCCATCTCTGGGAGAAGGTGGGGGGTGCGGTGGGGGGAACCTGGGAGACCATGCTCCATCTCTGAGGTCGAAAGGGTGGGGGGTGGTGGTGGGGTGGTGGGGGGTTGAGAGAGGAGAAAAGAAAAAGAGCAAGTTAAATGGGAGTGACAATCTGCAAACATTCCTGTCGGCAGCTGCTGTGTGCGGCATTCTCCGTCTACTAGTTCACCCCACCCTCCGCATGGTGACCGGGGCCCCCCCACCCCACCCCACCCGCCCGCGACCCCCCCTGAGCACGGCACACGCACCTGCCGCTCCCAGCCGCGCTTTCACCGACAGCCAGATAATCTATGGGCGGATCGCAGCCGGGCCTCCTCTCAATGTGCTCTTGAGAAAACCCCTTATGCGTGAAAGAGCCCCTTTTCTCTGTCTTTTGTCCAACTCAGTTTTATGGGCCACCATTGGGCATTATGAGGTTTGGGGGATTTGCCACGGGACTCTATTGAAGGGTCTAATCCTTTCAGGCACGGGACGAATAAAAAAGTTTTAACCTGCTGTTTTCATATTTATTAGCTGGTTAAAGCAGACGAGGCAGCTGAAGCATCCACACAGAACCCTCCCTCCTCCTCCTCCTCCTCCTCCTCGTCCTCCTCCTCCTCACACACACACTTCACGTCCTGGAATTGACAAGCATCTTGAGTGGGGGTCCTTATAATGGAGCTGATTGCTTTAACTGATTCAGTCCAGAGAGTCAAGTGGGCGAGTGACACTCGGGTCATGAAGGCCTGTTGTGTGTTCGGCTGTGTCAGTCAACAGGTTGTGACAACACGTTATCACATGTTTCACTTCATAAAGTTCTGACTCTTTTTAAAGGAGGCTTTGACCTGTGTCTGTTTCCCTTGTCAGTTTTCACGTGGACCATGTTTTTCCCATCAGGTCTCGTTGAGACACTTTTGAGCACAGAGGACACGGAACAGTTTGATTTTCCACACATGTTGTGGACGAGCTTGTCAAGTAGTTAAAGTTAATAACAGGTGCTCTGCAGAAATATATGACAAATCATAATTAACAGTTGAATATTCTGAGGAAATTTAAATCAAACTGTTCAGTTTAACCAGGATCGTCTGTTCAGATCAAATCTCTGAATATCAGATTGACAACTAGATCAATATAAATGAATATGGAACCAACCAAAAGGAACATGACTGTAGAATAGATGTGAAATAGAGAAGGAGGCCAATTGAAAAAACTTCAATACTAAAAACCACCTTTTCTGTGATTTAATGTTTAAAATAATCTAATGTAACTAATGTCCAAGTGATATTTACACATTAAATGACAGGAATAAAGAAAAGAGGAAAAACTGTAAATCTCTCTCTCTCTCTCTCTCTCTCTCTCTCTCTCTCTCCTATCTCTCTCTCTCTCTCATCTCTCTCTCTCTCTCTCTATCTAACTATCTATCCATCTCTCTCTCTCTCTCTCTCTCTCTCTCTCTCTCTCTCTATCTAACTATCTATCCATATCGCCTCTCTCTCTCTCTCTCTCTCTCTCTCTCTCTCTATCTAACTATCTCTCTCTCTCTCTCTCTCTCTCTCTCTCTCTATCTAACTATCTATCCATACTCTCTCTCTCTCTCTCTCTCTCTCTTCTTCTCTCTCTCTCTCTCTCTCTCTATCTATCTATCTATCTATCTATCTATCTATCTCTCTCTCTTTCTCTCTCTCTCTCTATCTCTATCTCTTCTCTCTCTCTCTCTCTCTCCTCTCTCTCTCTCTCTCTCTATCTATCATTTATCTATCTATCTATCTATCTATCTATCTATCTCTCTATCTGTGTCTATGTGTTGTTTCTCCTCTGACGACAGGTCTTTCTATCCAGTTCATCATACTCGGGCCTCGGGCAGCAGCCACCCTCACCCCTCCTCACCCCTCCTCTCCTAACTCCCTTCATCCCTCCCTCCCCTGCCTCCCTACTCCTCTTCCTCCCTCCCTCCATCCCTCCATCCCCACCGCCACCCCCTTTCTGTCAAAGCTGATTGTTTCCACGCCAGCAGAGTGCTGCGGGCGAACACACTGTCACACTACATCAGGCAGAGGGAAGAAGGGGAGAGAGAGTGGATGATAGGGTATATATGTATTTCTCTGTTCAAAAAAAAAAAAAAGAGAGAAGCTCCGCACAACAGCGAAAGCCGCGGCTGCAGCAGGGATTCCCAAACTTTTCATGTCAAGGGCATCCGGACGTAAGAGAAAACACAGACCCCCCCGATTGTGTCCTGAGGAATCTTAATCTGAGAGACTGTGTGATCTTAATCTGACAGCAGCGAGGTTTTCCAGCTCGACGTCGTCCTGAATGCACAAAACACTGAGGTTTTTCATGGCATTATATAAATTAGGTGAATGTCTTTTGCTTGATTTCTGGATCAACGTGCACGGATGAATCTGTGTTTTTGAACTTTTAGACGATAATAAAACAACATTAAACCCTTTTAGGAGCTGCACGCTGAAATCCTCTGTGTCCAAATTGACCCAGTTTGAGTCAATATGTCTCAGCGCTTGTATGGAAGCGTTGACTTGACCCAGTCATAGGGAGATTTTTAGTTTTACTGCTGGTTTAGTAACACAAACTGGGTCCAAAATTATTGGTGACTGTCAAAAAAATTTGCCTTAAAGTTACCATATGAAATAAGGATCAGCTAAATGCTTTTTTAAATTGAATTTCCATTGAATTGGTCTGTTTTGATTGGTTGTCAGTGTTTCTATCTTTCATCAAAATGTTCTGAATGTGATCCAAAGGATATTGTTTCCATCATCCTGGTGTGACGCCATCGGGTTATTTACTTAAAATAAAACACGTTTGTTTGAACCATTGTTTCGACAAAAACCTCAGGCTCTGTTTTTTAGAACTGGCACAATTATTTTTTCCACAGTTGTATAAAACAATAAATTACATTTAAACAGCAGAAGATCTGTGAACATGAGGAACGACAATAAAAGTTGTTACCAAATTGTTTAAATATTTATTTCTTTCCTTGTCATTTTAACACGATGAGACTTTTCCATGCAAGAAAAGTCAAATAATCTCGGGGACCATGTAGAAAAAAAATCAATTGTCACTCATGTGTCTTTTTTCCTTTCTTTCATTTTGCAATAATCGGTTATTTCCAGACTGAGTAAAACCATAAAACTATAAATCAATAAACAGCCATCAAGCCACATTACACCAGTGCTCTTCAACCCCTTTGACCTCTGACCCCTTCACTCACAGTGTCACTGCATGTGTCTGCAGTCAGTTTGATCAAGAGCTTTCCCCCCTTGCTTTATTTGAATGATTTTAAACAATCAACGAGTTATTTGTACAGAAGAAACAGACATTTTGTTTTGTTTACTTTTCTCCTGCTCATCATCACATGTTCTTGGTCCTGACCCCGTGTTGCTCTGCTTGTCATTATTCAACACGCAGTGAATAACAGTCTTCTCCTCCCAGTGGGGGCCCTTTCATGGATCCCAGGTGGCCCCCAGTTAAGAGCACCACTGTTACACACACACACACACTGATCCACACACACAATGCACACTGCTGCCCCCTGGCGTCAGAGCACGGAGGCAAGCACAGGTGAAGGTCTGATCCGAGCTGGTCTGTGATGGAGTGTCTCCCCCTCGTGGACACTATTCACTGACGTGTGCTCCAGGTCAGAGGTGCGTATGTGTCTGCGTCTGTGTGTGTATTTGTGTGTGTGTGTGTGGGTCCCTGAACTGCAAAGGTTATTAACTATTTTAATGTTCTTAGGAGCAAACATTAAATATTTCTGGACAGCAACTATTGGACGTCTGAAGAGGTGAAGTGAAGTGATTAAGAGAAACAGAAAGTATGAATGAATGAACGGTTTCATGTATTTGTTGTTGTTGTGGGTCCACAATAGAAAAAGAACATTGACATTTGCTTTAATGTGATTTTACACTTGATATTTTACTGCTGCACTTAACTATTGTCTTTTTAATCATCAAATAGCCAATAAATTCATTAATTCATCAATATAAACATAACAACGTCTATAATGGCAGGTAAATGTTTCCCAGGAATAAATGTCAAATGTCTGTTTCTGGTTAAAATCCTGTGCAAGTTAACAGTGTATGTGCAAATGTGTTTTTACCATTAGTAGAAATAGCTCAGCATGTCTTCTGACTTCCTCAGTGACAGGAGCCCTGAACACAACGTGAACCACAGGCAGAAGCGTTCCGGTCGTTTCTCTGTGGAACACCAGCATTAAAACCCCTCTGTCAGTTGTTTGTCTGTTGGTAGGTGAAGGAGGTGAAGTGTATCAAAACACAGAAACATGCAGATCCTCCTCCTGGTGCTCCGTGTCGCCGTGGGGGTGCCACCACCACCAGGCCCAGCTGGTTTCACCTCCCCTGCTCCCCAGGAAGTTGTGCACTGACACACACACACACACACACACACACACCTCCTGCAGAGAGGACACTTTCTTTTCTTTGACCTTTCAGCCCTTTGGTTGATCAGGAGTTTGACCTCTGACCTTCTGGAGAAGCTCCGGGCCTCACACAGCAAAACTGCTCTGGCCCAGATTTGGTCTCACCAGTCAATAAATATATTTTATCTTCACAACCTTAAAATCGATCTAATTAACTGTGCAATTAATAATTATGACTAAACCATTTAGAAATGTTGTCCCTTATCAGAGGGTGGAACTGGAGTTTTGTGTTTTTTACTTTCAGTAACTGGATGAAATGGTTTTGTTTCTACCACCAGAGGATATTTTTATGTATTTTCATGCTGGAACCTACAACACAGTCACATGTAAATGTCCTGACAGTGTCCCTGAGGCAGATCTGCTCAGCAGCAGCTTCTTCTTCTTCTTCTTTTTGGACTCGTTTCTCGTTTCTCGTTTCATGCGCTTTTCCTCGATGCGTTTATAAACAACTACCCTGAAATCACGTCTTGCTCGTTTACACAATCAAAGACGTGTTTCTTTATAGAGGTTTGCTGCTCGCGCCGTCACTTCCAGTGTCTCTCCCGGTGTAAACGTGTTATCCGCTCAGCTGTGGCGCCTCCGAACACATCCACCTTCAGCCAGAGAACAAGGGATCAATATGTAAATGGCCCCAGACTTTCTCAGCCATGTCTGCGTCCAACAGAGGCGATAAGCTTTGGAAATAAACTGGGAGTTATGGTTTGGAGGCATATAGCCGGGGATTATCCCAAACTCGCCCCGGGGTTTGGCTCTCTCTCTCCCCGCGCGCAACCGGACCCGCGTCTGGTGCGCAGCGGCCGGATTGGACCTGCAGGGCCCCGGGGCGCAGACTCGCAGCCTCCCCGGGGGGCCTCCCGCTCGGGTGAGGGGCCCCCACGACTCAGCTCATGGTTTGGAGATTACAGGGTGGCAGTGGTATCTCTCTGCGCACACAGACACACACACACACATGCATGCATGCAAGGAGGTGAGATGATGTCGCAGCGCCCGCGGCTGCAGCCGTGCCCCGTAAAGATTGACGCCTGAGCCTCACACGGCTATCACCCCCCCCGCAGAACACACACACACACACCCGGGCCCCTTGTGATGAGCCCGATACAAACCAACTTTGTTCAGCTGACAAAGAAGCAATTGTGCGCTGAAAGGTCATTTGCCCTCGAGGCCTCGAGTGCAGCAAGTACAGAAGAGATAAAAAAGAAAGTGGACTCCTTCAGTTCTGTGTGCACTGAGGGAGCTTTGATAAAAACCTGCTCCTTGAAATCAACATGCTGATCTGGGATGAATTGAAAGCTCTGGGCTCTTAAGGCTGAATTATCCCCCCCCCCATGTTAATGTGTTAGAAATGAGATAAAAATAAACTTTAATTTCATTAAGCGTGTAGGGACAAAACAAACCAAAACAAAACATTGAGGTATAAGGTCGTTTTTATTTATTCTTGATTCTATTATAACTATGTACAGCAACTATAAATCATCTCTTACACTTAAATCTATTATATTCTCAAATTATTGTTTGGTACAGGCAGAGTTCTCTACACACAAGTCAATACAAGCGATGACAACATATGCACATAGATCTTTTTTAGATATAAACATTTCAATCTTTTTTTTCTCCATTGCTCTAAAAAGAATACATCCTAAAATCATACGTTTAAATTTGGGACATTTAAGTCTTCTTGAATGAAGATGAGTCAAACACTTATTGCTCCGGTAAAGAAAATCAACAAAAACACACGTTTGTGCGTCATCGCAATCAGCAACATGAGTGTGAGTCACTAAAATGAAAAACAGGAAGATGGGAGATTGTTTTTTTTTTATAGGGGAAATGAACGGTGGCCAAGAGAGAACGCACTGCGAATTAAGAAAACACGTGCAAACAGAACAGACACGTGCAAACCAAAAAAAAAACGTGCTAATTAATCAATTAAGTAATAAATCAATTAATCAATTTGACGACACATAAGGTGCAAAAAGTCACTACACGTGCAAATAGCAAAAACGACATCGTCAAATGTTTCCAGGGGACCCAGAAACGTGATGCACCTGCTTTGTGAAGTTCCATCACCACTGACGAGGAGCAGACTTCAATACCTTCACATTGAACTACAGCTGGTGCATCACTTTTTTGGGTCCCCTGGAAACATTTCTGTTGTAGCTATTTGCAGCTTCTTTCTGTATTTGCACGTGTTGTGTCTTTTTGCAGAGTTGCAATGTTGTTTTCTCAATTTGTTTTTTTCTATTTGTGTTTTCTTAATTTGCAGCGCTTTGAGCCCTCTAGGCCACCGTAGAAATGCCTTCAGGAAAGAAGTGAATCGAGCAGATATACAGTTTTTTAACCACTTCCTGTCACTCCCTCCCTTCTCATGACTGTCCCACAGCAGTGGTGGGAGTGGCGTTGGCCACCGTGGCGGCGGCGCCCATGCGCAGCAGCTCCTTCCTGTGAGTGAGGATGACGTCGAAGCTGGACTGCAGGCGGTTCTGCTGCTCCTCCACGTGGCCCTGCAGCGTGCGCACCCAGCGGATCAGCGCCAGGCGGCGGTACATGGTCAGCTGCACCTGGTGCTTCTCCATCTCCTGGGCCTTGAAGCGCTCGCGGTCCCGCAGCGTCCACACGGCGTCCATCAGCCCGCCGTCTGACCCTGAAGACTGCTCGTCGTCGTCCTGCTCCTCGGTTCTTTCCTCCTGAAGGTTTGCCAGCATGCTTCCTGTCAGCGACTTGCGGCTGTGGTGTCGTGCAGCTGGTTCTCGGTTGCTGTTCGAGGGCCGGTCGCCGTCCTTGTGGTTGGATTTTGGTTCTCCGACTCCAACGCGGTCCCAGCCTCCCATCAGCACCCCCTCGCCGCCGCTCTCCGGGTTGATGGGGGACATGCTGCTGCCGGACCGGCCGCTGTACTCGGACCCAGAGTCGCTGTCGCCCCATTCGTCACCGTCCTCCAGCTCCAGTAATCCATTCTCCTCTTCTCTCCCTTTGACTCCCGAGCTGCCTTTCCTCCTCTGCAGCTGCTTCATCTGCTGCTTCATCTCATTTTGACTCATCATCATCCCTCCCTCCTCTTCCTCCATCCTCCTTTCCTCCGCTCCATCCGGGGGAACTCGTCCATACCCGTCCTCCCCGGTCTCGATTTCGGGCAGGGGCTCCAGGGGGCTCCAGCAGGGCATGCGGGACCGCTGTGCGTTGTGGTGATACGATGGCGAGGAGCTCGGTGGATCGCGACCCAGCGGGCCCAAGCTGCGGGGACGCACCTGGTTCCGGTTCTCGTCCCCTCCTCCGTTGCCTGTGTAGCCCTCGTCATCTTTCCCGGGCAGGAAGTTGAAGTTGCCGTCTTTGTCGCCCTTCCTGTTTCGAAGCGAGGGGGAGGACTTGTTGTTTGAGCCTCCCTGACCTCCGTAGCCTGAGTTCAGAGGCTGGTCCTGATGGTGGAGCATCACTGACCTCGACTGAGCCTCACTGAAATGACAAGGAGACGACGTTACGGCACAATTTACCTTCAGTTAAACTTTTTAATTTCCGATATTTATTGGTCTTTCTCTTCCAGACGACCAAGAGTTTCAGTTCATATCAACACAACGTGAAACTGGTTCCAATGGAAATTATTCCACGGTGTTGAAAACTGTCAAGTACGGAAAGTTGACAGTTTACGTTTGAGTCAGAACTTTTTAACTTTTGAGAAGTTTGCCTTCTTCTGAAAGGATACTCGTGCCAACAATCCCAATTCCTAAATTTAAAGGAAATTGCAATCCAGTCAACAAGGGACACAAGCAAACACTCGTCCAAACAACAAGAGGAGGACAAAGAACAAAAACCAACAGACGACGACCTTTTCCAAATTGCACAGTCAGGCATTAAATATAGAAATCGAACTTGAAGACTCACGAGGAAAAGTGTGATACCGAGGACATAACACCCCCGTTCGCACAGAACGTCCTTATCAGCTGCTCGACTCCGAGACAAATCACAGCTTGTTCACTCAGATCTCTCCAGGCTTGGATGCACGCCACTTCCAAGAAATCCCTCGACTTTTTCCGGAAAAGACAAGCGAGGCGTTTCAGCCGCATTACCGGGAACGGGACAGAAATAGACTTTGGCAGCAAAGTAAACACGGAGGAAATGGTTTGTTTGCAGCTGGATATGAGAAGGGTTTAAGAAGTCGGGGAGAATGTCGCAGAGGTGAATCTAAAAGAACGGGATATAAGAAGGACGTAGGTAGATGGGCCAAAGCGACAATAAAACCACACACACACACACACACACACACACACACACACACACACACACACACACACACACACACACACACACACACACACACACACACACACACACACACACACACACACACACACACACACACACAGGTCGAACCCAACTCCTTGTTTGTGTCTATAACTACAGGCTGGTCTGTGCACTCCACTTCTATTAGCATCAAATATTTACATGTCTCCTCAGAATGGAAATCTCTCTAATCCTGACTCCAGGCTGCTGTCAATCATTGCCCCCTCCCTTCATCCTCCATCCTCCTCATCCTCCTCATCCTCCTCATCCTCCTCTCCTGTGCCCGCGCGTCCACGTGGTGCTGAAGGACAGCGACCGTGCGGCCCTGTCGCGGGAGCGCGCACGCAGCAGCAGCAGCAGACTGATGTTTATGTGACGAAGAGATGGGATGAAAAAAAACTGATCAATGCAGAAATCGATATATTTCTTTCAGTATTAAAGCAACATCATCAATTTTAATGAACAGTAATGCGCATTTTTGTCTTTGTCGTTTATAACCTGGCAGAAATAACAGAAAAAGATGGTAAATGGCAGTAACGCGATGAGTGAAAAATAAAAAATAATACCGAGACAGTCCTCGTGATGGGCGGATGTGTCTGATCTGCGCAAAAAGACGCACGTTTGCGCGCGGACGGCGACGGAAAACGGTGAAGAAGCGGCCAATGGCGCAGCTGGAAGTCTGCATGTTCACAGCCCAGCGAGGAAAGTCAACACAACCACCGCCTCACGTCCGAGTCCACACACACACAGAGGCCGGGCAGAGAAGAGAGAAGCCCCGCGTTCTCCTCTGGATGAGGAGGAACCACAGACAGATGGAAACCAGCTGGACAACAACGCTGCGTTACGTAACGCTCACCCCATGTCGGTGCTGCGTCCTCTCTATCCTCCTCAGTACAAACTGACTCACACTCACACTCGATCATCTCCTGCGCTCCGGTTGCATAAGACACACACACACACACACACATGTGGGGATATATTTGCATGAGGTAGTGGTTTGTTC
Organism: Hippoglossus stenolepis; assembly: GCF_022539355.2. NCBI lineage: Eukaryota > Metazoa > Chordata > Actinopteri > Pleuronectiformes > Pleuronectidae > Hippoglossus > Hippoglossus stenolepis. Next base: position 4,916,739 of record NC_061499.1, read on the forward strand.
TCACCGTTTCTGGTCGCTTTGCTGCTCGATGGAGACGCTGCGCCCTCCCAGTGTTTCCCCTCCTCCTCCTCCTCCTCCTCCGAGCCTCCTGCGTGATGTTGATCTTCCTCTCTCTCCTCCTCCTCTTCCTCCCCCCCCTCCTCCTCCTCTCACCAGCACTGGAGCGATCAGACCGAGCTGACCGTGTGATGAAGACTTCCTGAACTGGGCTGGAACCAGGAGGAAACAGGATGAACAGAAACAATGGGAGGATGTAGGTGTAGGTACTGGGATGACGGTACAGCAACAAGT